>NW_017057467.1:0-235 GCF_001483705.2 Eufriesea mexicana | reverse complement strand
GGTGTATTCGAAGGTTTTAGCTTCTGAACACTTTGAGAAAATAAGGTATAACGATATTAGTGAGAAATATCAATACAATTGAAAATTTTTATCAGAAACCTGTACAAATTGAAATGGTTATAGCAATTCAATAGATTCTGATCCCCTCATTTACGTAAAATTATTAGCTCTCCACGATATTAGGTGCCAAGGAATTGGTGACAGGAACTTGTGATTGTGCAATGTTGCCTGCTAA
>NW_017057466.1:0-235 GCF_001483705.2 Eufriesea mexicana | reverse complement strand
TGCCATTGGATTGAAGGCGTTAAGTGATCTATTCACCATGCTATAACAGGTTATAGATTTCGACTAGGCCTATTCTCCGTCTAATAGATGGCAGTACTTCCCATTAGATTGAAGGCGTTAGGCGACCGAATCGCCAAGCTGTGGCAGCTTATTGATTATGAATAGACTTATCCTCTGGCAAGTAGATGGCTGTACTTGACATTGGTTGAAGGCGTTAGGCGACCTATTCAGCAGG
>NW_017057465.1:0-235 GCF_001483705.2 Eufriesea mexicana | reverse complement strand
CCTAACGTGCCGTGACCATAATTGCTGGACTCCCCAGAGACAAACAAAACATATTAAAGGACATTACAGATCAGGAGCCCACCGATTTTCACTGTATAGCGCAAAAGACAAAGAAGTCGTGACCATACATAACCTAACCTAACCTAACCAAGCGTAACCCAAATCAACATAGCGTTCCACGACCACTGCTGCTGACCTCCCCAGAGCTAAGCAGAATATAGTAAAGCACAGAAAG
>NW_017057464.1:0-235 GCF_001483705.2 Eufriesea mexicana | reverse complement strand
AAGACCATAGTACAGCAGTGTGTAGCACAGACGTCAAATCTATCCTAACCAAACACATCCTAGCCAAACTGAAGGCTGCCCTATCGGCAGTCTCCGAAACGACGCAAAGTGCGAGGAGCTCGTGCGTACGCTCACCGTGGCGGCCGGGCGGGATGCGCCTGCCCGAGCGCCTGAGCAAGTGAGCACAACCGCCGGCATGCGCGCGCGGCCTGGACCGGTGGCCTCGGAGGACTCT
>NW_017057463.1:0-235 GCF_001483705.2 Eufriesea mexicana | reverse complement strand
TAGTTTAGGTTTTGTTTGGTTAAGGTGGATTCGACTTTCGTGCTACTCTGTGTTATTCGGTGGGTTTCAGCAATCGACTGTGCTCCACTACATTCTGCTTGGCTCCGGGGAGGCCAGGTGAGGTGGTCTCGGCACGTTGCTTTGAGCTAGACTACGCTTGGTTGTGTCACGCTAGGTTAGGTTAGGTTAGGATATATTCGCCTTTTGTGCTACTCACTGCAATGCGGTGTGTTTC
>NW_017057462.1:0-235 GCF_001483705.2 Eufriesea mexicana | reverse complement strand
GTTAGGTTAGATTAGGTTACGTATGCTTATGTTACGTTTGGTTAGGTTAGGAGAGCGTGACAGACTTTTGCGCAGTACACGGCTGCACGTTGTACTCCTGCACCGTACATTGCTCTACTCCACTCTGCTCGACACAGGGGTGGCCAGAAATAGTGGCCGTGGCGCCATAGGCTGAGTAATGTTACGTTTGGTTTAGCTAGGTTGGGTTAGGTTTGGATATGATGGCTTTTACCTT
>NW_017057461.1:0-235 GCF_001483705.2 Eufriesea mexicana | reverse complement strand
ATAGCAGTGTATAGCGCAAATGTAGATGAAATTATAACCGAGCCTTCCTATACTAACCAAACGGAACGTAACCTTGCAAAGCCTAACGTGCCGATACCACTATTACTTAACATCCCTGGGCCACGCAGAGCATATTCGTACGCATTAGACCGCAGAAATCCACCGAATAGCTGTGAATGGCACAAAAGCCGTAGATACCCTAGCATAGTCTGTCGTAACCTGCGTCAACCGAACG
>NW_017057460.1:0-235 GCF_001483705.2 Eufriesea mexicana | reverse complement strand
AGAAAATACGTCTATTCAAAGTCTCTAACCTGACATAGCTTGGTGAATAGAACGAATAGCGCCATCAATCCAATGGCAAGTACAGCCATCTACTTGCCAGAGTATAGGACTGTTCAAAATCTATAATCTGTTATAGCATGGTGAATAGATCGCACGACGCCTTCAATACAACGACAAGTACAGCCATCTACATGCCAGAGAATAGGTCTATTCAAAATCTATAATCTGTTATAGC
>NW_017057459.1:0-235 GCF_001483705.2 Eufriesea mexicana | reverse complement strand
ACATGACGACACGACCTTTGCTGGCCTCCCAAGAGCCAGGCAGAGCGTATTAGAGTCCAGTATGGCGCTGAATTTCACCGAGTAGATGTATATAGCACAAAAGTCAACGCTATACCTTCCTAACCTTACCAAACGTAACATAGCCAGACGTAGCCTAAATAAAGTTAACGTACCGGGACCACTATTACTGGCCTGCTCAGAGTCGAGCAAATTATGGTAGAGCACAGTAGTGCGC
>NW_017057458.1:0-235 GCF_001483705.2 Eufriesea mexicana | reverse complement strand
TGCGATTAATATTCACGAATTTTCAAAATTCATAAATATTTGGAAAAGCAAGGGAAGCAAATGCACGAACGACGTAATTCCACAACCTAACCACACGCACAATGTGGAAACTACGTCGTGCACGATACCCTAACTCATCGTCAGCCGCTAAAAAAATGATTACAAGCTTATGAATTATGGTCATCATGCCCATTGCCTTTCACCCACCCAAGAAGCACCGGGGCACGTGAGTGGG
>NW_017057457.1:0-235 GCF_001483705.2 Eufriesea mexicana | reverse complement strand
TCGACTAATATCGTGGTGAGCTATCTTTCTTGCATAATTAAGAAGTTACATTCTATTGGCGTGTTGTAGACATTGCAATGATGTAGAATGTGGTTGGAAAATTCAATTTTATTGACATTTTCTGCTGTTATCCTGGCGAGTTAACTTTCTCGCATATATAGGGAGGATAGAAACTAATGGTGTGCTATAGGCATTGCAATGCTATAGAATCTTGCTGGAAAATTCAATTTTATTG
>NW_017057456.1:0-235 GCF_001483705.2 Eufriesea mexicana | reverse complement strand
CGTGCCGTCACCAATATTGCAGGCATCGCTAGAGCCTAGCAGAATGTATCAGAGGAGAGTGGGTCGCAGGAATCCATAGAATCGCAGTGCACGGCAGAGAAGTAAGAGATATCCAATCCCAACCCAAACCACCATAACATAACCTTACGTAGACAAACTCAACGTAGCGTGTCGCGAACAACACTGATGGCCTCCCCAGGGTTTAGCAGTTTAGAGTAGAGCACAGCGGAACGCA
>NW_017057455.1:0-235 GCF_001483705.2 Eufriesea mexicana | reverse complement strand
ACCAAATTTAACCTAACGTAACATAAACTTGCGAAACCTAGAACAACCAAACGCAATCAAACTGAACCTAACTTGCGGCAGCCACAGTTTCTCGCCTCTTCAGAGCAAAGCAGGCAATACTACATAACAGTATTGATCAGAAATCCACCGAATAGTCGCTTATAGAACAAATGTCAAAGATATCCTTGCCTAACCAAACCAAACATAACACAACCAAGCGTAACATAACTCCACC
>NW_017057454.1:0-235 GCF_001483705.2 Eufriesea mexicana | reverse complement strand
AAAGCTACCAAATCCTATGCTAACCAAACGTAACATAAACGAACGTAACCTGACAAAGCCTAAGTGCCAAGACCACTACTCCTGGCCTCACCATGGCCAAGCAGAGTATGTTTGAGCACAGCAGGGCGCAGGAGGCCACTACACTGCGGGGTATAGCACAAAAGCAGAAGAGATCTTAAGCTAAACTTACATACCTTAGCCCAACCACACGTAGCCTAACTCGACGTAACCTGCC
>NW_017057453.1:0-235 GCF_001483705.2 Eufriesea mexicana | reverse complement strand
TTTCTGCTTGGCTCTGTGGTGCCCACCAATATTGGTCTCGGCACATTAGGCTGAGTTACGTTGAGTTCGGATAGTTTGGCTTAGGTCAAATTCTGCGCTCTGCTCTGTTTTAATACTTTCTGCTTGGCTCTTGGGAAGACAGCAATAGTGTTCTCGTCGCGTTAGATTGTGATAGGCTACGCTTCGTTGGGTCAGGTTTGGAAGGTCTGGTTAGGATTCCTTCGTCTATTGTGCT
>NW_017057452.1:0-235 GCF_001483705.2 Eufriesea mexicana | reverse complement strand
TGTATGGATGTATGTGTGTATGGATGTGTGCGTGTATGGGTGGATGTATGGGTGGATGGCAGGATATATGGGTGGATGGATGTATTGATGTACAAATGTTTGGATGCATGAATGCATGGTTGTATGGATGTATGAATTGGTGTTTGTGTGGATGCATGGATGGGTGTATGCGTGGATGTATGTATGGATATATGTACGGATGTATGCATGGATGTAAGTATGGTTGTTTTTATGG
>NW_017057451.1:0-235 GCF_001483705.2 Eufriesea mexicana | reverse complement strand
CTGGAAAATTCAATTTTATTGACATTTTTGGCTATTGTCGTGGTGAGCTAACTTTCGGTCATAAATCAGGAGGAAAGATTTTGTTGCTGTGCTATAGCCATTGCAGTGCTATGGAATGGGGCTGGAAAATACAATTTTGTTTACATTTTCGACTAATATCGCAGTGAGCTAGCTTCCTTGCTTAAGTAAGGAGGAAAGATGCTTTTTGAGTGCTATAGCAATCGCAGTGATATAG
>NW_017057450.1:0-235 GCF_001483705.2 Eufriesea mexicana | reverse complement strand
GGAAGATTCAAGGGCATAGCACTGCCTATAGCACGCCAATAGAATCTTTCCCCTTATTTATGCGAGAAAGTTAACTCACAGCGATATGAGCCGAAAACGTCGATAAAATTGGACTTTCCAGCCAGATTCTACTGCATTGCAATGGCCATAGCACTCAAATAGCATATTTCCAACTTACTTACGCAAGGAAGTTTGCTCACCACGATATTAGTCGAAAATGTCAACAAAATTGTAT
>NW_017057449.1:0-235 GCF_001483705.2 Eufriesea mexicana | reverse complement strand
AAAATCGAAGATATCCTAACATAACGTGACCTAACCTAACCTAGCCGAACGTAGAAAAGCTCATAGAAGCGTGCAGCGACCACTGCTGTGGGACACCCCAGAGCCAAGCAGAATACAGTAGGGCGCAGTAGATCAACAGGAACACGCCGAATAGTAGCGTATGGCACGAAATTCGAAGCCGCCCTAACCAAACATAACATAACTTGACCCAACCAAACGTAGCCTAACTCAACAT
>NW_017057448.1:0-235 GCF_001483705.2 Eufriesea mexicana | reverse complement strand
TCTATGGATGTATATATGGATGAGTGTATGGGTGTATTTATGGATCTATGGATGGATGGATGTATGGATCGATGGATGTATGGATGGGATGATGTGTGGATGTATGGACGTACGGAAGGATGGATGTATGGACGTATGGATGTGCTGGTGGATGAATGGTTGGGTGGATGACCTGAAGAGTGTGTGAAAGGATGGGTGGAAGAACGGATGCATGGATGGGTGGAAGGTCGTATGT
>NW_017057447.1:0-235 GCF_001483705.2 Eufriesea mexicana | reverse complement strand
CTGTAGTGTGTTGGAGCACAGTAGAGCGCAGAATGTCACAAAATTTCTGCGTATAGCACAAAAATCAACGATATCCTGTCCTAACCATACCTAACCTAACCCAGCCGAACGTAGAGTAGCTAATCCTAACGTGCCAGAAACACTATTGCTGGCTTCCCCAGAGGCAAGCAGTATATGATAGAGCACAGTAGAGCACAGAAGACCGTTGGATGTCTGTGTTAAGCACACATGTCAA
>NW_017057446.1:0-235 GCF_001483705.2 Eufriesea mexicana | reverse complement strand
CAAATGAAAATTTTATATATTTATTAAACAGTATTGTAGGATGGCGAAACTGGTCTTGAGACACCGAAAATTCACGAAAGAACAAGAACACAAGAACACAAACTCAAAATTCGTAAACTGATTTATCTTACGGAAAGAACACGAAGATAACGAAAATACACAAAGACTCACTTCTTTTGAAACTCTCTTTTCAACACCAAGCGGACTCATGCTTGTGATGGTCACAACCGATTTC
>NW_017057445.1:0-235 GCF_001483705.2 Eufriesea mexicana | reverse complement strand
ATGTTTGGAATAGAATGTTCTTCGATAACGTCACGTGGTGATGAATTTCCTGTAACATGGTTTTAGATATAAACAGTTTTTTAGTAACATGATCAAATAAAAGAATTTTTTAATTGAAGTTAGTTTTTTTTTTACTGAAGTGTAGAATTTGTCTCTCTCTCTCTCTTAATAATTTGCAAAAGAGAACTCGTTTTGTAATTCGTATAATGTTTCACAATGATTCCGTAGGTCGTCA
>NW_017057444.1:0-235 GCF_001483705.2 Eufriesea mexicana | reverse complement strand
GGTGAGCTAACATCCTTGCATAAATAAGGTGGAAAGATTCTATTGGCACGCTATAGCCATTGTCGTGCTATAGAATCTGGCTGGAAAGTTTAATTTTACTGAAATTTTCGACTAATGTCGTGGTGGGATAACTCTCTTGCATAAATAAGGAGGAAAGTTTCTCTTGACGCGTTATAGCCACTGTAATGCTATTGAAGCAGTCTGGAACATTCAATTTTTTTGACATTTTCGGCTG
>NW_017057443.1:0-235 GCF_001483705.2 Eufriesea mexicana | reverse complement strand
GTGTATATCAGAAAAGTGAAAGCTACACACGCATAACACAAGCCAACAGGGCGTATCCAAATACAGCCTAACCCAAAGTAACGTGCTGAAAACGCTATTGCTGCCTTCCCCGGAGCCAAACACGACATACTAGAGCACAATAGAGCACAGAAATCCACCGAATGGTGGTGATCACCACGAAAGTTAAAGCTATACTAACAAAACTTATCCTAATGCAATCTAACCGAACGTAACC
>NW_017057442.1:0-235 GCF_001483705.2 Eufriesea mexicana | reverse complement strand
TATATGTAAAAGTCTTTATTTTCATAGTGAAGTTTATGGGAAAATTATATTCTCTTTTATAAATAAATCGATCATTTATTTCGATATTTTTATTAATTCTTTTTATTTAATTTAAAAATATTTGTATAATATATTTCCTAAAATTGATTTGTGATACAATCAAAACAAAGTGATGAGAAGCTGTGAATTGATTGTGCACTTATAAAATCCTGGAAATTATTATTCTATTTATTTT
>NW_017057441.1:0-235 GCF_001483705.2 Eufriesea mexicana | reverse complement strand
GATATTAACGATACCACTATATTACGGAAGGTCGAGGCTTTACCGAGGACTTACGAGAAAGTCTTCGAACCTTCTTCAAGCAGGGATCCATGTATTGGCGAGGGTGAGAATTTGGTCTCTACATGGAGTTAATTTGTGCAGTGCACAGCTCAATTCTGTGTCTGTCTCTGGGGGATTTGCGAGTCTTTATCGAGGACTAAATCGAGTGATGGTTGGTGTATGTCGTCAATAGGTC
>NW_017057440.1:0-235 GCF_001483705.2 Eufriesea mexicana | reverse complement strand
ACTTTCCAGCCAGATTATATAGCATTGCGTAGGCTATAACACGCCTATAGAATCTTTACTCCTAATTTATGCAAGAAACGTAGCTCACCTCGATATTAGTCGAAAAAGTCTGTAAAATTGACTTTTCCAGCCAGATTCCAGTGCATTGTAATGGCTATAGCACGCCAAAAGGTTCTTTCCACCTTGTTTATGCATGAAAGTTAACTCTCCAAGATATTAGTCAAAAATGTCAATA
>NW_017057439.1:0-235 GCF_001483705.2 Eufriesea mexicana | reverse complement strand
TCCGAAGAGCAGTGTATAGCTCAAAAGTCAAAGATATCCTAGTCAAACCAAACCAAACCAAACTATACAAAACGTAACATAATTCAACCTATCGTGCGGACAGCACTATTTCTAGCGTCCACGGAGACAAGTAGAGCGTGATAGCGCAAAAAAGAGCGCAGGGGTCCATAGAACTGAAGCGTATAGCACAGAAGTCAAAGCCATAATCACCAAACTTAAACAAACCTATCCTGAC
>NW_017057438.1:0-235 GCF_001483705.2 Eufriesea mexicana | reverse complement strand
GACTACCACATAGGTCATATATGACCGGCCACGGTGATCATTGGTGATCGAAGCGCTTGGACTACTTATAATTGTAAAAGTTGAATGAAAATTGACAGTTAGTCGACTGTCAACCGTTACTAACGCGCCACCGATGGTCACCACTGATGGCCAATAAGATAAACGCTCCATTGGGCAAGAATATTCTCTTATATCACCAATTTACTATTATTTTTCCATTATATGCTTCGAATAA
>NW_017057437.1:0-235 GCF_001483705.2 Eufriesea mexicana | reverse complement strand
TGGTGGAAAGATCCTCATGGCGTGCTATAGGCAATGCAATGCTGTAGAATCTGGAAGGAAAATACAATTTTATTGACATTGTCGACTAATATCGTGGTGAGCTGACTTCCTTGCGTAAGTAAGGAGGAAGGATGCTTTTTGAGTGCTATAGCAATTGCAATGATATAGATTTTGTCTGGAAAATACAATTTTGTTGACATTTTCGACTAATACCGTGGTGAGCTAACTTCCTCGC
>NW_017057436.1:0-235 GCF_001483705.2 Eufriesea mexicana | reverse complement strand
ATGAATGGAAAATTTTTATGGGAAATATTGGAAAATGTTCCCTATTTGTATTCTCTTTCTGATCATCAGTGGATCATCCCCTAGGATGAAATTTGTTTTCCTCCTCGTCATTTTTCTTCTTATTAAATTTTACAACTAACCCCCTTGAATGGAAAATTTTTATGGGAAATATTGGAAAATGTTCCCTATTTGCATTCTCTTTTTGATGATCAGTGGATCATCCCCCATGATGAAA
>NW_017057435.1:0-235 GCF_001483705.2 Eufriesea mexicana | reverse complement strand
CATCCTTATTTATGCAATAAAGTTAGCTCACCACGATATTAGTCGAAAATGTCAACAAAATTGGATTTACCATCCAGGTTCTCCAGTATTGCAATGGATATAGCACGCCAAAAGTATCTTTCCTCCTTACCTATGTAGGGCAGATAGCTCACCACGGTATTAGTCGAAAATATCAATAAATTTGAATTTTCCAATCGCATTCTATATCATTGCAATGGCTATAGCACGCCAATAG
>NW_017057434.1:0-235 GCF_001483705.2 Eufriesea mexicana | reverse complement strand
AACACACAAGATCACCGTAGAATGCAGAAGCCCACCGAATAGCAGTGTATAGCACAAAAGTCAGAACTACCCTGCCCTAACCAAACCAACTGTAACATAACCAAACGTAACGTAACACAATCTAGCGTGCCGCGACCACTATTGCTACCCTCCCCTGTGCCAAGCTGAGAGCGTTAGAGCACAGCACAACGCAGGAATCCATCGTATGACTGTGTATAGCACAAAAGTCAAAGCT
>NW_017057433.1:0-235 GCF_001483705.2 Eufriesea mexicana | reverse complement strand
GATTGTCTTGAAATTTTCGTTCGATGGAAGCAAGTTTTACAATTTCATCGATAGATAGATACTTTATAGTCCTATTTCCGACGAGACTGGAAGCTTCCATTCCAATCTATTATACTGTACAGGTTACACTTGTCAAGTTGGTATTATCGAACGTGTTAACGCATCAACGAAGTTATTCATTCGAGTTTCGAACCTTCGAATATCAAAATTTTTACGCATTCCGATATTCATTATG
>NW_017057432.1:0-235 GCF_001483705.2 Eufriesea mexicana | reverse complement strand
GGAAAGATTATATTGGCGTGCAATAGCCATTGCAATGCTCCGGAATCTGGCTGGAAAATTCAGTTTTACCGACATTTTGGACTAATATCGTGGTGAGCTAACTTTCTTGCATAAATAAGGAGGAAAGATTCCATTGGCCTGCTATAGCCATTGCATTTCTATAGGATCTGGCTGGAAAACTCAGTTTTATTGACATTATCGACTAATATCGTGGTGAGCTAACTTTCTTGCATAA
>NW_017057431.1:0-235 GCF_001483705.2 Eufriesea mexicana | reverse complement strand
GACTAATACCGTGGTGAGCTTATTTTGTTGCATAAATAAGTGGAAAAGTTTCTATTGGCATGCCATAGCCATTGCATTGTTATAGAATCTGACTGGAAAATTCAATTTTATTGACCTTTTCGACTAATATCGAGGTGAGCTAATTTTGTTGCATAAATAAGGGAGAAGGATACTATTGGCATGCTATAGCCGTTGCAATGCTATAGAATCTGACTGGAAAACTCTATTTCGTTGA
>NW_017057430.1:0-235 GCF_001483705.2 Eufriesea mexicana | reverse complement strand
TACGTTTTGTTAGGATGGCTTCGACTTTTGTGTTAGACACTGCTGTTCGGTGGATTTCGGCGCTCTACTGAGCTCTAATATGTTCTGATTGGCACTGTGTAGGCCTGCAATGGTGGTCTCGGCTCGTTAGGATTAGTTACTCTACGTTTGGTTAGGTTAGGTTAGGTCAAGCTAGGTTAGAATATCTTTGACTTTTGTGCTCTACACTGCTATTTGGTGGCTCTATGAGCTCTAC
>NW_017057429.1:0-235 GCF_001483705.2 Eufriesea mexicana | reverse complement strand
CGCTTAGGTTAGGTTTGGAAAGGTTAGGTTAGAATTTCTTTGACACTTTGTGCAGTACACTGCTGTGCGGTGGATTACTGCGCTCCTCTATGATCTAGTATATATATCGTGGCTCTGAGGAGGTTAGCAATAGTGGCCTCGAGACGTTAGTTTCAGATATGTTACGCTTGGATATGTTAGGTTAGTCTTGGTTAGGATAGGATGGCCTTGACTTTTCACCCAAACGTTGCCATCC
>NW_017057428.1:0-235 GCF_001483705.2 Eufriesea mexicana | reverse complement strand
TAGAAAACCTCAGCCTAACGTGCCGGGACCACTACTGCTGGCCTCCCAGGTCCAAGCAGAATACAGTGCAGCACGGCGGAGCGCAGAAATACGCAGAATAACAGTGTCCGGCGGGATAGACAATTCTATCTTAGACGGACGTAACACAACCTAACAAAGCCAAACGTAACATCTCTCAACCTAGCGCTCCGAGACCACCATTGCTGGCCTCGCCAGAGCCAAACAGAAAATATTA
>NW_017057427.1:0-235 GCF_001483705.2 Eufriesea mexicana | reverse complement strand
CATCCATCCATCCATACGTCCATACATACATCAATACTTACATCCATACATACAGCAATACATTTGTCCATACATACATCCATACATACGTCCTTCCATTCATCCATACATACATATATACAAACATCCATTCAAACATCCATACAAACATCCATGCATACATCCATCCGTCCATACATCCACCCAGCCATACATACATACATCCATACATCCGTTCATCCAGCCACCCATACTT
>NW_017057426.1:0-235 GCF_001483705.2 Eufriesea mexicana | reverse complement strand
ACCGAATAGCAGTTTATAACGCAAAAGTCAATTCCATCCTGACCAAACATTTCCTAACCGTGCTAGGCGAAGCGTAGCATATTGCAACCCAGCGTGCCCAGAACACCACTGCCAGCCTCCTCAGAGCCAAGCAGGGCATACTAGAGCACAGCAGAGCGAAGAAGTCCACCGTAGGCTGTCTATGCCGCGAAAGTCAAAGAAATCCATTCCTAACCGAGACTAACGTAGCACCACC
>NW_017057425.1:0-235 GCF_001483705.2 Eufriesea mexicana | reverse complement strand
TCACTATAACACGATTCATAAATTGCGGGAACCCTCCTACAACACGGCTTCGCTCTAACACGGTAAGAAAATTGCAAAAACCTTTGTACAACACTATACTTCTATATAAGCAGTGACGACGAAGAAATTTATTAAATTAAATTAAAATAATATTTTTGTTCTTGTTTTGTTCTGTGTTGTAGATACGTTTATATTTTTAATAAAAATAAAGTTGTTTATGTAGAAATAAAAAAGA
>NW_017057424.1:0-235 GCF_001483705.2 Eufriesea mexicana | reverse complement strand
CGCGAATAGCATCCAGCGGCTAGGGCTGTGCATCTCCCCCGAGAAGAACGAGGCAATCTGGTTATGCCATCGGCAACATGGGAAGCCGCCCAAGTCCCTGACGAGCGAGGGGGACGTCGGGTTCGAAATACGGTACCGGATGTAATATCTCGGTCTCGTCCTCTATAGCCACTGGAAGTTCGACGACCATTTTCTCGCGCTGGAACCACGCCTGGAAAGTATGGCGGGGGGGGGG
>NW_017057423.1:0-235 GCF_001483705.2 Eufriesea mexicana | reverse complement strand
GGTCACTATTGCCGGCCGTACCAGGGCCAAGCAGAATGTATTTGAGCACAGTAGAGCGCAGAATTCCACCGAAAAGCAGTGTATAGCACAAAGGTCACCGCTATCTTATGCTAGCATAGCCAAACGTAAGGCAATAAGCTTAACATATCTCAATCTACCGCGTCGAGACGACTATTGCTGACTTCCCCAGAGCGGTGCAGAACGTACTAGAGCATAGAGGAATGCAGGAATCCAA
>NW_017057422.1:0-235 GCF_001483705.2 Eufriesea mexicana | reverse complement strand
CGGTAGATTTTTGAGCTCTACAGTGATGTGGTATACTCTGATTGGCCCTGTGGAGGCCAGCAGCAGTGGTCTCGACACTTTGTGCTGAGATATACTACGGTTGGTTAGTTTAGGTTAGTTTTGGTTAGGCTCGGGTAGCTTTGACTTTTCTGATATACACAGCGGTTATGTTGGTTTCTGTGCTCTACTCTCCTCTAATATGTTCTGTACGGATCTGGGCAGGCCAGCAATAGTG
>NW_017057421.1:0-235 GCF_001483705.2 Eufriesea mexicana | reverse complement strand
TCGACACGTCAAACTATATTTATTTATTATTTTAATTTAATTATTATTATTAGATTGTTCCTACTATTTAGTTATTGTTATTCAATTATTACTATTGTTTAATTTTTAATTTCTATTATCAAATTCTAATTATCACTATATTATTATAGTCTGGATAGCTCTTTATTTATTAATATCAAAAATATAAAATAATTTCGACACGTCAAACTATATTTATTTATTATTTTTATTTAAT
>NW_017057420.1:0-235 GCF_001483705.2 Eufriesea mexicana | reverse complement strand
TTGAGCTTTAACGTCCGGCGGAGGAACTATTGCTCCTGAGATTCGAGATCTTGGGATCTCGGGACATGGGGGAGTTCGGTATCCACGAAGAATATATAACAATAGAGATCGGTTTAACCCTTTGTGAACGAGCGCTGCATATATGCGTTCGACGGAAACCATCAGTTTGGCCGAGGAACTTATGTATGCGTGACGAAAACAACTGACAGGACCGAGGGACTCATAAATGTGGGAT
>NW_017057419.1:0-235 GCF_001483705.2 Eufriesea mexicana | reverse complement strand
GGATATCTTCACGTTTTTTGCTGTACACTGCTGTTCGGTAGGTTTCTGCGCTCTACTGCGCTCAAGTACGTCCTGCGTGGATCTGGGGATAACAGCAACAGCGGTCTGAACATGTAAGGTGGAGTCAGGCTATGTTTGGCTATGTTCCGTTGGTTTGGGTTAGGCACGGCTTGCTTTGACTTTTCTGATATACATTGCGCTTCTATGGATTTCTGCGTTCTACTCCCCACTAATA
>NW_017057418.1:0-235 GCF_001483705.2 Eufriesea mexicana | reverse complement strand
ATTAACGTACTCAACTTTTTAGAATGGACACACCTATCGACTATTTTTAAAATAAGATATGTATCATAAACTTGACAAATTTCATTCAGCAAACTGCGCGATGTTAAATTTTACGCCTCACGTTATAACATTAAAATCAGCAAAACAAGAAAAATGTACTTATCACTTTTCTCCCCCGCGGTCTTCAGTCGACAGACACGTTTTCACGTCTGTTGTCCCATTGAAGCTCGCCACG
>NW_017057417.1:0-235 GCF_001483705.2 Eufriesea mexicana | reverse complement strand
ATCAGAATCTAAAAGCTGTCACAGCTTGGCGATTAGGTCGCCTAACGCCCTCAATCTAATGGCGAGTACAGCCATCTAGATGCCGTAGAATAGGTCTATTCAAAATCAATAATCTGTTATAGCTTGGTCAATAAATCGCCTATCGCCTTCAATCCTATGGCAAGTACAGCCGTCTACTTGCTAGAGAATAGGCCTATTCAAGATCTATAATCTGTTATAGCTTGGTGAATACATC
>NW_017057416.1:0-235 GCF_001483705.2 Eufriesea mexicana | reverse complement strand
GGCTGTTCTTGCCATTGTGTTGAAGGCGTTATGCGATCTATTCACCAAGCTATAACAGATTTTAGATTATGAATAGAATTATTCTCTGGCAGGTAGATGGCTGTGTTTGCCATCGGATTGAAGGCGTTAGGCAATCTATTCACCAAGCTGTTGCAGGTTACAGATTTTGAAAAGACCAATTCTCTGGCAAGTAGATGGCTGTTGTTGCCATTGGTTGAAGACGTTAGGCGACCTG
>NW_017057415.1:0-235 GCF_001483705.2 Eufriesea mexicana | reverse complement strand
AGTTAAAGCTACCCTAATCAAACTTAGTGTAACCCAACTAAGCCGAACGTAACCTGATTCAATTAAACGGGCCGAGGCCACCATTGATGGCCTTCCCAGGGCCAAGAAGAAAATATTAGAGCCCAGTAGGGCGCAGAATTCCACCTAACAGCAGACTATAGCATTAATGTCGAAACTATCCTCTCATAGCCTAACCAGTCCTATCATAACCGAACGTAGCATAACTGAACCTGAC
>NW_017057414.1:0-235 GCF_001483705.2 Eufriesea mexicana | reverse complement strand
TTGGATTGATGGCGTTAGGCGATCTATTCACCAAGCTATAAAAGATTTTAGATTTTGAATAGAACTATTCTCTGGAAAGTAGATGGCTGTACTTGCCATTGGTTTGAAGGCGTTAGGCGATCTAATAACTAAGCTATGGCAGCTTTTAGACTCTGATTAGACTCATTCTCACGCGTGTAGATGGCTGTACTTGCCATTGGATTGAGGGTGATATGCGACCTATTCGCCAAGCTAT
>NW_017057413.1:0-235 GCF_001483705.2 Eufriesea mexicana | reverse complement strand
GCAGAGCCAAGCTGAAGATATTAGAGCACTGCGGTTCGCAGGAATCCACCTAATCGCTGACCATAGCACTAAACTCATAACTGTCCTCTCCTAACCTAACCAAAGATGACATAACCAAACGTAACCTAACTCAACCTAACGTGCCGCGGCCGCTGTTACTGGCCTCCCAAGAGTCAAGCTGAACACGCTAGTGGAGAGTAGAGCGCAGAAATCCATATAATCGCACCGTATATCT
>NW_017057412.1:0-235 GCF_001483705.2 Eufriesea mexicana | reverse complement strand
AGTTAGGAAAGATAGCTTTAACTCTTGTGCTGTACACTGCTGTTCGGTGCATTTCTGCGTTCTCCCATGCTCTAATATGCTCTGCTTGGCGCTGTGGAGGCCAGCTGAATTAGTCCCGGCACGTTAGACACAGTTAGGTTGCCTCCAGTTATGTTACGTTTGGTTAGGTTACGGTAGGATAGCTTTGACTTTTGAGCCATACGCGGCTATTCGGTGTCTTCCTGCGCTCTACGTT
>NW_017057411.1:0-235 GCF_001483705.2 Eufriesea mexicana | reverse complement strand
GTCAGGTCAGGTCTGATCAGGTCAGATCAAGTCAGCTCAGGTCAGGTCAGTTCAGCCCAGGTCTTGTCAGGTCTGGTCAGGTCAGAAGATGTCAGTTCAGGTCAGTTCATGTCAGGCCAGCTCAGGCAAGGTCAGGCAAGGTCAGGTCAACATAGATCAGGTCATGTCAGGCCAGGTCAGGTCAGATAAGTTAAGGCCAGGTCAGGCCTGGTCAGGTCAGATCAGTCAGGTCAGG
>NW_017057410.1:0-235 GCF_001483705.2 Eufriesea mexicana | reverse complement strand
ATATAATTGATCTTTCCCACCAGATTCCTTGGCATTGCGATGGCAATGGCACGCCAATAGAATCTTTCCGCCTTATTTACGGAGGAAAGATAATTAACCACTATATTAGTCGAAAATGTAAATGAAATTGCATCTGCAAGGCACATTCTATATCATTGCCATGGTTATAGCCCGCCAAAAGTATCTTTGCTCCTCATTTATGCAAGAAAAGTAGCGCACCACAATATTATTCGAA
>NW_017057409.1:0-235 GCF_001483705.2 Eufriesea mexicana | reverse complement strand
CTCGTTTCCAGGCGCGAAATACCGCGGTAGATATACGAGAAGATGGCGGACGCGTTACAAGAGAAAGGTTGCTCGTTCCTTCCACTCGTTCCCGAAGATCGAAGGCCCAGGCTGAGGTTATTCCTTTACTGTTGTAGTAAAAATAAATAGTAAACTCTACATCCTAGCGATATGTTTTGCTATTTTTCCCGTTTTCGGGAGACGTCCTGTGACCCTAAACAGGCCAGTTCAATAA
>NW_017057408.1:0-235 GCF_001483705.2 Eufriesea mexicana | reverse complement strand
ATACATTGCCATTCTATGGACCTCTGCGCTCTACTCACCTCTAATGTGCTCTGCTTGTCGATCGGGAGTCCAGCAGTTGTGGTTTAGGTACGTTAGGTTCAGATTGGTTACGTTTGATTAGTCTAGGTTAGGCCTTGTCAGGTTAGGATAACTCTTCCTTTTTTGCTATATCCTGCTATTCTTACGATTCCAGCGTTCTACCTTGCTCTGCTATTCTCTGCTTAGCTCTTGTGAG
>NW_017057407.1:0-235 GCF_001483705.2 Eufriesea mexicana | reverse complement strand
TTACTGTTCTCCAGTATATTCTGCTTGGTACTACTGAGGCCAGAAATAGAGGTCGCAGTGCTTCATGTTGAGATAGGCTGTGTATGGTTGTGTTACGATTGTTAATGTTGGGATAGGATTGGCATTGACATTGTTCTATACAGCGCAATGCGGCGGAAATCTGCGCTCTACTCTGCTCTAGCATATTCTGCTTGGGTCTGTGGGTCCAGAAGTAGTGGTCGCTGGACGTTACGTT
>NW_017057406.1:0-235 GCF_001483705.2 Eufriesea mexicana | reverse complement strand
ACTGGAAAGTTCAATTTCATTGATATTTTCGACTAATATCGTGGTGAGTAGTCTTTCTCGCATTAATAAGGAGGAAAGATTGTATTGGCGTGCTATAGTCATTGCAATGCAATAGAATTTGACTGGAAACTTCAATTATATAGACATTTTCGACTAATATCGTGGCGATCATGCTTTCTTGTGTAAATATGGAGGACAGATACTGTTGGCATGCTATAGCCGCTGCAAAGCAAAA
>NW_017057405.1:0-235 GCF_001483705.2 Eufriesea mexicana | reverse complement strand
TACCCTAACCACACTTAGACTATCTGAACCCAGCAAGACGAGTTCACTGTTACTGGCTTCCACGCCGCCAAACAGGACATATTGGAGGAGCGTAAATCGCAGAAGCCCATCGAATGGCAATGTATAGCAGAAAAGACAATGCTACCCCGACATAACACAGACTAACCTACCTTAACCAAGCGTAACGTAAGTCTTCCTAACGTGCCGAGATCACTATTGCTGGCCTACCCAGAGA
>NW_017057404.1:0-235 GCF_001483705.2 Eufriesea mexicana | reverse complement strand
GCACACCAATAGAACCTTTCCTCCTTATTTATGCACGTAAGTTTGCTCACCACGATATTAGTCTAAAATGTCAATAAAATTGTATCTTTCAGCCACAATCTATATCATTGCAATGGCTACAGTGCTCAATAAGTATCTTTCCTCCTTACTTTAGCAAGGAAGTTAGCTCACTACGATATTAGTAGAAAATCTCAACGAAATTGTATTTTCCAGCCACATTCCACACCATTGCGAT
>NW_017057403.1:0-235 GCF_001483705.2 Eufriesea mexicana | reverse complement strand
AATTATCGAGAACGTACTTTTGCTTTTAACTCTTTGGGGCACGCTGGGATTAAAATCCCACCTTTTTGATGCACTGTAATGCATGGTGGGACATTTTTGGTCCTACCTCGAAATATCGCAATAGCTGCATGCATATAGGTTTATATTTCGTCTCATTTACGTAAAATAGTGCATGCTCGACCAACGATTTAACCGACGTCGAATAATTCGCACCATTTTTCTAGATCCATCTATA
>NW_017057402.1:0-235 GCF_001483705.2 Eufriesea mexicana | reverse complement strand
GACCGATTTTATTATCGACGGTACCGTGGCGCCACCGTCGTTACCGTCCAACGGATCTAGAATTTTTCGGAATTTCGATCCGAGGAAGATCGGCGTCGTGACCGATCGTCGCGAGGTCTCTTCTTTCATCGGTATACTCGAACTCCTCGAATTTTTGGAGGATGGACGAAGAATAGCGCGACAAAGACGACCAGGCGATCGAATTTGTCATCGACGGTTCGGTTAGCTTCGCGAA
>NW_017057401.1:0-235 GCF_001483705.2 Eufriesea mexicana | reverse complement strand
GCGTAACTCAACAGAGCTTGCCGCGACATCTGCTGCTGGAATCCCCACAGTCAAGCAGAATATTGTAGAGCACTGTGGATCGCAGAAACCCACAGAACGGCAGTGTATCACAAAAGTCAAAGGCATTCTGTCCTAACATAACCAAACGTAAAGTAACCAAACTCAACATATCTCAGCTTATCGTGACGGGGCGTCTATTTCTGCTCTCCCCAGAGCCACGCAGAAAATATTAGGG
>NW_017057400.1:0-235 GCF_001483705.2 Eufriesea mexicana | reverse complement strand
CTATTCTCTGGCATGTAAATGGCTGTACTTGCCATCGGATTGAAGGCGATAGACGATCTGTTCCCCAAGCTATAACAGGTTATAGGTTCTGTGTAGACCTATTCTCTGGCAACTAGGCGCCTGTACTTGCCATTGGATTGAAGGCGTTAGGCGATCTATTCGCCAAGCTGTGACAGATTATAGATTTTCAATATACGTATTCTCTGGCAAGTAGATGGCTGTACTTGCCATTGGA
>NW_017057399.1:0-235 GCF_001483705.2 Eufriesea mexicana | reverse complement strand
CAGTAAGCCGAGAAATAATTCGTAACTTTAATGTCACTGTATCATATTCATGCTGCTGTTGCCCATCAATGTTTGTTCCGTCCAATCGCTGTATTAATCTCGATATTTATTCGATCGTGACCGTTATTATGTATGCTTTTTTAGCTTCATTATACCAATTTAATCCTTTGCGCACGGGAGGCACATTTCAGTCGCCATTTGACAAAATTTTGAAGCTCGATATTCATTGGTATAT
>NW_017057398.1:0-235 GCF_001483705.2 Eufriesea mexicana | reverse complement strand
AGGGCACAGAAATCCACCCAATAGCAGAATATGCAAATAAAGTCGAAGCCATTCCCTCCTAACAAAACCAATCGTAACATAACCAAACGTAACATATCGCAACCTAACCTGCGGCGACCACTCCTGCTGGCGTCGTCAGAGCCAGGCAGAACACATTAGTGGATCGTAGGATCCAGGGATCCACAGAATCGGAGTGTATGTCGGAAGGGTCAAAGCAACCCGGACCCAATCCAAA
>NW_017057397.1:0-235 GCF_001483705.2 Eufriesea mexicana | reverse complement strand
GTTCGGGCTTATTTCGATTAGTTTGGTTGCGACAGGATAGCTTCTAATTTTGTGCTGCACACTACTGTTCGGGGGATTTCTGCGCTCGACTGCGATCTCGTTCATTCTTCAAGGCTCTCGGGAGGCAAGCAGCAGTGGCATTCGCTGGTTTGGTTAGGTTAGGATAAGTTACCTTCGACTTGTGTGGTATACAATGATATCCCGTGGACTTCGGCGCTCCCCTGGGCTCTAAAAT
>NW_017057396.1:0-235 GCF_001483705.2 Eufriesea mexicana | reverse complement strand
ATCTGACCTGACCTGACCTCACCTGACCTGACCTGACCTGACCTGACCTGACCTGACCAGACCTGTCCTGGCCTGACCTGGCCTACTCTTACCAGACTTGACGTGACCTGACATGACCGGACCTGACCTGACCTGAACTGACCTGACCGGACCTGACGTGACCTGACCAGAATGATCTGACCTGAGCTGACCCAACCTGACCTGACCTGACCTATCCTGACTTTAGCCGGCCTTA
>NW_017057395.1:0-235 GCF_001483705.2 Eufriesea mexicana | reverse complement strand
ATGGCTATAGCCCGCCATTAGAGTCTTTCCTCCTTACTTATGCATGAAAGTTAGCTCACCACGATATTAGTCGAAAATTTCAATGAGATTGAATTTTCCAGACAGATTCCATAGCATTGAAGTGGCTATAGGGCGCCTATAGATTCTTTCCGCCATATTTATGCGAGGAAGGTAGCTCACCACGATATTAGCCGAAAATGTCAATAAAATTGAATTTTCCAGACAGATTCTATAG
>NW_017057394.1:0-235 GCF_001483705.2 Eufriesea mexicana | reverse complement strand
GATTTAGTGAAATTCACTGCTATCAGTAATGATGGTTAAGGGATTCTATGGTGTATAGTTCTCTAACTGATTCCAATTTTCTTTTCACTTGTAGCGATCGCAATTTTGATAAACATATGTGCACATATGTACCAGTATCCCTGAAAAAAGTTGATAGTCATTGGTTAGAATAAAGACATGAATGATCTTGGAGCTTAGAGGTTCGTGATAATTTTATATTCTGTTGTAGTGTACC
>NW_017057393.1:0-235 GCF_001483705.2 Eufriesea mexicana | reverse complement strand
CCTAATCTCTGGCAAGTAGATGGCTGTACTTGTCATTGGTTGAAGGCGTGAGGCGACCTATCCGCCAAGCTATAACAGAATATATATTTTGAATAGGTTTATCATCTGGCAAGTGTATGGCCGTACTTGTCATTGGATTGAAGGCGTTATGCGCTCTATTCACCAAGCTATAGCAGCTTATAGGATTTGAATAGACTTATTCTCTGGTAAGAAGATGGCTGTACATGCCATTGGT
>NW_017057392.1:0-235 GCF_001483705.2 Eufriesea mexicana | reverse complement strand
AACCTGATCTAACATAACCTAGCCTAACGTAGCATGACTCAATATGTCGTGCCGCCACCACTGATCCTGGCCACCCCAGAGACAAGCAGATTATAGTAGAGCACAGTAGATCACAAAAACAAACGGAAGTGCAGTGTGAAGCACAATATTCAGAGTAGCATATCCAAACCTCTCCGAACTTGACGTATCCGAACGTAGTCTAACACAACTTAACATTACGGACAACTATTGCTGG
>NW_017057391.1:0-235 GCF_001483705.2 Eufriesea mexicana | reverse complement strand
TCCGTCGCATTGAAGTTTAAGGCAGAAGACTCGGAGAGGTCCTAACATAACCTGACCTGACCTAACATAAACGCACTTAATCAATCCAAACCTAACGTGACCAGCCAACTATTTCCGGACTCCCAATTGCCAAGCGGGGCGTATTAGGGGAGAGTAGATCTCAGTGGTCCACATAATGGCAGTGTATGGCACGAAAGTCAAGTACGATGAAACCGAAACGAACCTAACCTAACCA
>NW_017057390.1:0-235 GCF_001483705.2 Eufriesea mexicana | reverse complement strand
GGCTATAGCACGCCAAATGTATCTTTCCTCCTTATTTATGAAATAAAGTTAGCTCACCACGATGTTAGTCGAAAATGTCAATAAATTTGAAATTTTCCAACCACATTCTATATCATTACAGTGGCTATAGCACTCAAAAAGGATCTTTCCCCCTTACTTATGCAAGGAAGTTAGGTCACCACGATGTTAGTCGAAAATGTGAATAAAATTGAATTTTCCAGCAAGATTCTGTAGC
>NW_017057389.1:0-235 GCF_001483705.2 Eufriesea mexicana | reverse complement strand
CAATAGTGTTCGCGGCACATTAGGTTGCGTTAAGTTAGGTTCCATTATGTTAGGGTTGGTTTGGTTAGGAGATGATAGCTTTGACTTTAGTGCCATATTCTGCTATTAGGTGGACATCTGCGCCGTACAGAGCTCTAATACTTTCAGTTTGGCTATGGGAAGGCCTGCAATAGTGGTTTCGGCACGTTACGATGGGACATGCTGCGTTCGGCCAGGTTGGGTTAGGCTACGTTTA
>NW_017057388.1:0-235 GCF_001483705.2 Eufriesea mexicana | reverse complement strand
AGTGAACGCTGAGGCGCCTTGACCAAGACGCCTTGCTGACAGTCGTTCATGCCGTTGTCTAGCAAGCTGGGCCGGGCAAGGACCCCAACATACTGGCGTGAGCGGAGTGGTTGCGCAACGCAATGACATCCGTTTGCGATGTAATGCCGCGGACCAAGACTCTCTCCAGGGGGTCGTTTTTCCGGTAAGGAGATGAGACCGCATAACAGTGCGCTCAATGAGTACTCACGCGCCA
>NW_017057387.1:0-235 GCF_001483705.2 Eufriesea mexicana | reverse complement strand
GTCCTTACACTGCTATTCGGTAGATATCTGTGATCTACTGCACTCTACTGCATGCTGTTTTCCACCTGAGAGACTAGGAGCAGTGGTCGCGGCACGTCATGTTGTGTTCCGCTGCGCTTTGTTCGGTTAGATTAGGTAAGGTTGAGTTAGGGTATGTACTGCTATTGTGCTGTACACTGCATTGCGGTGGATTTCTGCGCTCTGCTGTGCTCTAGTATATTCAACTTGGATCTGT
>NW_017057386.1:0-235 GCF_001483705.2 Eufriesea mexicana | reverse complement strand
TTAGGTCTTGTTACGTTACGTTCGGCTAGGTTACGTTAGGCTAGGTTTGGCCAGGATATCCTTCACTTTTGTGCTGCACTTCGGTGGACTCCAACACTCTACATTGCTCTACCATACTGTGCTCGACTCTGGGGTTGTCTGTGATAGTGGCCTCTTCACGTTAATTTGTGTTAGCCTTCGGTTGGTTTTGCTATAAGTGTTCGCGTTGGGTTAGGATAGCTTTGACATTCGTATT
>NW_017057385.1:0-235 GCF_001483705.2 Eufriesea mexicana | reverse complement strand
GCAAGCAGAGTCGATTTGGGGGTAACTTTGGGTAGCCATTTTCTTTCGATCCTCTGATTTTTATGGATCGTACTTGTTCGCGGAATCCCGTTTGTTATTCTTTCTTTTGGCAGCAACTAGATATACCGAATGCAGGAATTTATAAATAATAGCGAAAATGAAATCGCAAAGACGTCCATCGAATTCGAGCAAAGAGGGTCGATTTGGGGGTAACTTTGGGTAGCCATTTTCTTTG
>NW_017057384.1:0-235 GCF_001483705.2 Eufriesea mexicana | reverse complement strand
CTCTACTGCAATCTGCTCTACCATGGCGATGCCAGCAGAAGTGGTCATCGAGCTGTATGTAAAACTTTGTTGCGTTTGGATACGGCAGGACGGGACAGCATTGAATTTTGCAATGTACACTGCACTTTGGCGGATTCCTGCGCTCTACAGAGCTCTAGTGTCCTACACTCGACTCTGAGGGTGCGAGAAACGGCGGTCGTGGCAGGATAGGTTCTGTTAGGTTACGCTCGGTTAG
>NW_017057383.1:0-235 GCF_001483705.2 Eufriesea mexicana | reverse complement strand
AGGTCAGGTCAGGTTAGGTTATGTTAGGTTAGGTTAGGTTAAGTTAGCCTACGATGGGTTTGAATAGGATAAGTGAGCTTAGGTTAGGTATGATTAGGTTAGGTAAGGATCTGCTGCGTTAGGTTATGTTAGGTTAGGTTAAGCTAGGTTAGCTAGGTTATGTTAGGTCATGTTACGTTAGGTTTCGTTATGTTATGTTAGGAAAAGTTTGGTTAGTTTGGGTTTGGTTATGTTA
>NW_017057382.1:0-235 GCF_001483705.2 Eufriesea mexicana | reverse complement strand
TTAGTTACGTACAAAAATCTGATTAATCTAGGACATAAGGTATGAATAAATAGTTCACGAGATTTACACTTATCTTCTAATATCGATGTCTCGATATGGCGGAGGCAGATAAGCCCCGTTTTCTCGCTGAGATCGCAGTCTATGACGATACTTCTGTAATCGCGTGTTCGTTCCGGAGGATTTAGTTTCGTTTAGCCTGGTCCGAGACATTAGATCCACTTAAATCCGTTTAACG
>NW_017057381.1:0-235 GCF_001483705.2 Eufriesea mexicana | reverse complement strand
TTAAATAAGGAGGAAAGACTCTATTGGCGTGCTATTGGCATAGCAAAGCTATAGAATCTTCCTTGAAAATTCTATTTTATTTACATTTTCGACTAATATCGTGGTGAGCTAACTTTATTGCATCAATAAGGAAGTAAGATTCTATTGGCGTGCTATAGCCGTCGCAGTGCTATAGAATCTGGTTGGTAAGTTCAATTTTGTTGACATTTTGACTGATATTGCGGTGAGCTATCTT
>NW_017057380.1:0-235 GCF_001483705.2 Eufriesea mexicana | reverse complement strand
TATTAGCCGAAAATGTCAATAAAATTGGACTTTTCAGCCAGATTCTACAGCATTGCAGTGGACGTAGCACGCCAAAAGTATATTTCCTCCTTGTCTATGCAAGGAAGATAGCTCACAATGGTATTAGTCGGAAATGTAAACAGAAATGTATTTTCCCGCCACAACCTATTTTATTGCAATGGCGATAGCACTCAAAAAGCATCTTTCCACCTTACTTACGCAAGGAAGTTAGCTC
>NW_017057379.1:0-235 GCF_001483705.2 Eufriesea mexicana | reverse complement strand
AACCGTGTTATAAGATGCCGGGTTGTAGGAGGGCTACTTGTATTTTATATAATAAATATTTTTGAAACAAGGGAAAAACCTCTATCCTTGTCGCATTTGTTCCTATAATACTAATTTACTCTAATTTATTAGAGCGATAGAGGAGGTTAGGTAGACGAAAACAAATTATTCATGGGCCCAATATTTATCCCACAATTTCGATTCCATAATTAAACCCCATGATAACTGTAATATT
>NW_017057378.1:0-234 GCF_001483705.2 Eufriesea mexicana | reverse complement strand
TAGATGGCTGTACTTGCCATTGGATTGAAGGCGTTAGGCTATCAATTCACCAAGCTACAACAGGAAATAGATTTTGAATAGACCAATTCTCTGGCAAGTAGATGGCTGCACTTGCCATTGTTTGAAGACGGTAGGCGACCCATTCTCCAAGCTATAGCAGATTATAGATTCTGAATACACCTATTCTCTGGCAAGTAGATGGCTGTACTTGCCATTGGATTGAAGGCGTTAGGC
>NW_017057377.1:0-235 GCF_001483705.2 Eufriesea mexicana | reverse complement strand
ATGTCAGAGCACAGTTCAGCGCAGAAATCCACCGAATAGCAGTGTATGACGCAAAAGTCAAGGCTGCCCTAACCTAACCAATCGTAACAAAGCCAAACACAAGACAACTAAGACTAATGGGCCGAGGCCAATCCTGCTGGCATCCACACATGAAAGCAGAATATATTACAGTACAGCAGAGCACAGAAATTCACCGAACAACTGTGTATAGCGCGCAAGTCAATGCTGCCATTTC
>NW_017057376.1:0-235 GCF_001483705.2 Eufriesea mexicana | reverse complement strand
TGCTACAATACATTCTGCTTGTCCTTGTGCAGAACGGCAATTATAATCTCGTCGTGTCAGATTCAGTTAGGTTACATTTGGTTTTGTTGTTTGGCTACGTTAGGATAGAACAACTTTGGCTTTTTTGCAATACACTGCTACTCGTTGGATTTCTGCGCTCTACATTGTTCTTCTAAACTCTGCTGGACTCTGAGGTGGCCAGCAATAGTGGTCGTGACACGATAGGTTTTGCAAT
>NW_017057375.1:0-235 GCF_001483705.2 Eufriesea mexicana | reverse complement strand
TTTACCTATGCAAGGAAGTTAGCTCACAACGATATTAGTCGAAAATGTTAGTAAAATTGAATTTTCCAGCAACATTCTGTAGCAATGAATTGCCTATAGCACGCGAAAAGAGTCTTTTCTCCTTATTTATGCAAGAAGGTTAGCTCACAACGACATTAGTCGAAAATGTGATTAAAATTGTATTTGCCACACAGACTCCATAGCGTTGCAATGGCAATAGCACGCCAATAGAATA
>NW_017057374.1:0-235 GCF_001483705.2 Eufriesea mexicana | reverse complement strand
ATAACTATTTCTTGCAAGTATCACAAGTCAATAACTATTGCTCCTAATTGTCACAAGTCAATAGCTATTGCTCCCAATTATCACAAGTCAATAACTATTGCTCCCAATTATCACAAGTCAATAACTATTTCTCCCAACTATCACAAGCCAATAACTATTGCTCTCAACGATTACACGTCAATAGTTACTTCTCGCATCTGTCACAATTCAATAACTATTTTTCGCAACTATCACG
>NW_017057373.1:0-235 GCF_001483705.2 Eufriesea mexicana | reverse complement strand
CTCCCAGAGCCAAGAAGAACATACTAGAGCACGCTAGAGCGCAGATATCCCCCGAAAAGCAGTCTATAGCACAAAAGTCAATGCAATCCTATTCTAATGTACGCAATCTTGACATAACCAAACGTGTCAAAACCCAACACAACGTACCGCGGCCACTATTGCTGCCCCCCCCGCCATCATCGGGCAGAACATATTAAAGGACGGTAGAGAGCTGAAATCCATTGAATCGCAGTGT
>NW_017057372.1:0-235 GCF_001483705.2 Eufriesea mexicana | reverse complement strand
AAACTGAGCGAGGAACACGAATCTTCCGTGTACTTTCTAATCCGTAGGATCTGCTAAGACCTCACAACGCAGGAAATTCAACTCTGGTTCTCAAAATTTACTAGGTTTTCCTGTGATTTAGCAAGACCGTGGGTTCAGCTTTTAAGAATTGGCACCGATTGACGTCGTGGTACTTGAAAATGGTCAGAGAGAGTAATCGTGTACGTGGTTAGTGCCTTACCACGTATTGGATCAC
>NW_017057371.1:0-235 GCF_001483705.2 Eufriesea mexicana | reverse complement strand
TTGGATATGTTACGTTCGATTGGTTTATGTTTTGATTGCATCGACTTTTCTACTATGCACTGCTATTCTATGGACTCCTGCTCCGTACTCTCATCTAGTAAGCTCTGCATGGCCCTATAGAGGACCGCAATACTGGTCGCGGCACGTTAGGCTGAGTCAGAAAGCGTTCGGCTTAGTAAGGTCAAGTTGGGATGGATTAGTATATCTTTCACCCTTGTGCTCAGCACAGATATCC
>NW_017057370.1:0-235 GCF_001483705.2 Eufriesea mexicana | reverse complement strand
TTAGTTATGCAAAAATGCTAGCTCACCCCGATACCAGTCGAAAATGCCAATAAAATTGAATTTTCCAGCCAGATTCTGTAGCGTTGCGTAGCCCACAGGGCGCCAAAACAAGCTTTCCTACTTATTTATGCAAGAAAGAACTCAGTACGATATTTGTCGAAGATGTGAAAATAATTTTAATTTCCAGCCAGATTCTATAGCACTGCAACGGCTGTAGCACGCAAATGGAATCCTT
>NW_017057369.1:0-235 GCF_001483705.2 Eufriesea mexicana | reverse complement strand
TAACGTGCCGACACAACTGTTGGTGGCCTCCTCAGGTCCAAGTAGAATATACTACGGCACGGCGGAACTCAGAAGTACACCGCACTGCAGTGAACAGCACAAAAGCCGTTGATGTCCTAACCTAACCTGACCTAACCTCTCCTAACCAGCGCAGTATAGCACAACATAGCGCGCGGCGACCACTGCTCCTGTTCTCCCCATAGCCAAGCAGAACGAGAGCACAGTAGATTACAAA
>NW_017057368.1:0-235 GCF_001483705.2 Eufriesea mexicana | reverse complement strand
ATTATAATTATTATTTCCAGTCTTCGATTTGTTATTAAATTGAAAATCTAAATTGAAATTGAATTGAATTTTTTATAGCGAGTTGTTAAGGTACAAATTGAGTAAAAATTCTCCAATTTTTTCTTATTTTATTTTATGCGTTTAAATACTTTATTTATTTATTTATTTATTAATTTTTGTTAAAGATGGCGAAATTTAATTCCACTATTTATAAAATTGATATTATTATATAAAT
>NW_017057367.1:0-235 GCF_001483705.2 Eufriesea mexicana | reverse complement strand
ACTTCTGCGCCCTACTCGCCTGTAATATGTTCTGCTCCGGTTTTGTGGGAGTAGCAATATACGCCTCGGTACGTTAGGTTGAGCGACTTTATGTTGGGCTGCGTTCCGTTTGGTTATGTTATGTCATGATAGCTTTGTGTTTTGCGCCATACACTGCTGTTCGGCATATTTTTGCGCTATACTGTACTCTAGTATACACTGCTCGACCCTGCGGAGGCCAGCAATAGAGGTCTCG
>NW_017057366.1:0-235 GCF_001483705.2 Eufriesea mexicana | reverse complement strand
AACGAAGTACCCCGACTTCGACTCCTGAATATTGTTAATGACGCAAATTCCGCATCACGAGTCGGACTCGTTCTTTTCGCTTATGGCCCAAATTCCTCACCACGAGTCAGACTCGTGCTTTTCGCTAATGGCCTAAATTCCTCACCACGAGTCAGACTCGTGGTTTTCGCTTATAGCCCAAATTCTTCACCACTATTGTAGGCCAAAGGGTTAATAATAATTGTTCCCTTCTTCT
>NW_017057365.1:0-235 GCF_001483705.2 Eufriesea mexicana | reverse complement strand
AAAAGATAGCTCACCACGTTAAGATTCGTAACTGTCAATAAAATTGAACTTCCAGCCACATTCCATAGCATTGCGACGGCCGTAGCACGCCGTTTGCATCTTTCCCACTTATTTATGCAAGAATGTTGGCTCACCAGGATATCAATCGAAAATGTCAATAAAATTGAATTTTCCAACCGCATTCAATATCATTGCAATGTCTATAGCACGCCAATAGAATCTACCCTGCTTATTT
>NW_017057364.1:0-235 GCF_001483705.2 Eufriesea mexicana | reverse complement strand
TACCAACCTAACACAACGTAACTTGTCCTAACCAAACGTTAACTAAGTCAACCTAACCTCCCGGGAGCACTATTGCTGGTCTCCCCAGAGACATGCAGAACATACGGGAGTAGACTAAAACGCAGAAATCCATAGAAACGCGGTGTACAGCAGAAAAGTCAAAGATATTGGAAACTAACCGAAACAAACGTAACCTAACATAAGGTGGCCGAACACAACATAACCCGCCGCGACC
>NW_017057363.1:0-235 GCF_001483705.2 Eufriesea mexicana | reverse complement strand
GCGTTGCGTAGCACAAAAGTCGAAGCTATCCTCGCCAAACCTAATCTAACCTTGCCATGCCATACGTTACGTAACACAACCTAACGTGCCGCGACGGCTATTCCTGGCTTCCCCGAATACAAGCAGAGTGTGATAGCGAAATATAAAGCGCAGGAGTGCGTAGAATGGCAGTGTCTAGCTCCAAAGTCAATCCTGTCCCAAGATAATCCGACGAAACGTAACCTAGCCTACTGAA
>NW_017057362.1:0-235 GCF_001483705.2 Eufriesea mexicana | reverse complement strand
GTTTCGCAATAATCGACAAATGTCCTCCACTGTAGGTCGACGGTGCCGCGATTAATTTCAATTACCCAATCCCTCCTCCCAAAAAAAAGAAAAGGAGAAAAAATGGGAAAAAGGGTAAAAAAAAAATCGGAGGAACCGGGCAGAAAGTTTCCTCGAGTAGCCGAGATCGACCAAACTCGATCGGCGTAAAATAATTACTTTAAAAGTTCGAAAGGGGACAAGAAGAGAGATCCCG
>NW_017057361.1:0-235 GCF_001483705.2 Eufriesea mexicana | reverse complement strand
CATACAACCACCCATCCATACATCCATCGATACATACATCTATCCACCCATACATCCATCCATGCATCCATACATACATACATCCACACAGCCATACATCAACACATGCATCTATTCACACATCAGTACATACGTCCATCCATCCAACCCTCCATCCATGCATCCATAGAGTCATCAATACATACATCCTTACATACACCATTACATTCATCCATACATGCATCCATAGATACAT
>NW_017057360.1:0-234 GCF_001483705.2 Eufriesea mexicana | reverse complement strand
GCCAGAGACCATAGCATTGCAAAGGCTTTTGCACGCCAATAGTATCTTTCCCCCTTACATATGAAAGGAAGTTAGGTCAACACGATATGAGTGGAAAATGTCAATAGAATTGAACTTTCCAGGTAGATTCTATAGCATTGCGACGGCAATAGCTCGCCAAGAGGATCTTTGCTCCTTATTTATACAATAAAGTTAGCTCACCACGATATTAGTCGAAAATGTCAATAAAATTTT
>NW_017057359.1:0-235 GCF_001483705.2 Eufriesea mexicana | reverse complement strand
ATGATGACAGGCCTGTTAGAGGTTGTAGGCTAATACCGACTTTTGGACATCTAGGGGTCGGTTTTGGGGGTTTAAAAGGGCCTGCTTTCTTTCGGAGCTCTTCACTCTCAAATCAGGAACAGTTCAGATGTCTTATATATTGTGACCCACAGTGGCATTAAAAGAGACTCGTGTTTTATTTGTATATTGCATAAAGTGTATAAATTTCACTTATATTAAATCTTTATAAATACAA
>NW_017057358.1:0-235 GCF_001483705.2 Eufriesea mexicana | reverse complement strand
TGTATAAATAAGGAGGAAAGGTACTATTGCCGTGCTGTAGCCATTACAATGCTATAGAATCAGCCTCGAAAATCAACTTTATATACATTTTCGACTAATATCGTGGTGAGGTAACTTTTTTGCATAGATACGGCGGAAAGATTCTATTGGCCAGGTATGGCCATAGCTATTTTATAGTATCTGGATGGAAAATACAGTTTTATTGACATTTTCGACAAATATCGTGGTGAGCTGA
>NW_017057357.1:0-235 GCF_001483705.2 Eufriesea mexicana | reverse complement strand
ACTATGCTTGGCTCTGAGGAGCTCAGCGATAGTGGTCTCGGCACGTTAGGTGAAGTTAGGTTGGGTCTGCTTATATCACGTTTGGGTGGGTTAGGACAGGGCGGCCGTTACTTTCGTGCTGTACACTGTTATTCGATGGATTTATGCTCTCTACATTGCTCCCCTATACCCAGCTCGACTCTAGGGATGAGAGAAATAGTGCGCGCGCACTTTGGTTTGGGTTATGTTACGATTG
>NW_017057356.1:0-235 GCF_001483705.2 Eufriesea mexicana | reverse complement strand
GGTCGCGGCACCTAGTATGGGTTACGTCACGTTCGGTCTGGTTACGTTAGGTCACGTTTGGTTATGATGACTTTGGGTCTTGTGTTTTGCACGGCTGTCGGTGGATTTCGGCGCTTTACTGATGTCTAATGTGCACTGCTTGGCACTGGGTGGGTCAGCAATGGAGATACCGGCTCGTAAGGATTAGTTATCCTACGATTGGTTAGGTTAGGTTAGGTCAATTTAGGTTAGGATA
>NW_017057355.1:0-235 GCF_001483705.2 Eufriesea mexicana | reverse complement strand
TAGCCCAACTAAACATGACGTGCCGAGGATACTTCAGCTGGGCTGCACAGAGCCAATCAGAGCATATTGTAGCAATGCAGAGCGCAGATATCCACCGAAAAGCGGTGTATAGCCTGAAAGTCGGAGCTACCCTATCCGGACCAAACGTAACCTAACTCATCCTGATGTGCCCGGATCACCATTGCTGCCCTCCCCGGAGCCAAGCAGTACGTATTAGGGCACAGTAGAGCGCAGA
>NW_017057354.1:0-235 GCF_001483705.2 Eufriesea mexicana | reverse complement strand
ACGTTTGGTTATGCTAAGCTTGGCCTTGTTAGGATGGGCTACCTTGACTTTTGTGATATACACTGCTCTTCGAAGGTCTTCTGCGCTCTACATTGCTCTAATATATTCTGTTTGAATCAGTGGAGGCGAGCAATGGTGGCCCTGGTACGTTACGTTGAGCTCTTTTGCGTAGGGTGAGATTAGGACACGATTGTTTAGACTTTTGTGCTATACACTGCTGTACGAAGATATGTGC
>NW_017057353.1:0-235 GCF_001483705.2 Eufriesea mexicana | reverse complement strand
TTATAGATTTTG
This sequence comes from Eufriesea mexicana, assembly GCF_001483705.2. Taxonomy (NCBI): domain Eukaryota; kingdom Metazoa; phylum Arthropoda; class Insecta; order Hymenoptera; family Apidae; genus Eufriesea; species Eufriesea mexicana. The sequence goes on along the minus strand of NW_017057353.1, from coordinate 223 downwards.
AATAGACCTATTCTCTGGCATGTAGATTGCTGTACTTGCCATTGGATTGAAAGCGTTATGCGATCTATTCACCAAGCTATAGCAGAATATAGATTTTGAATAGACCTATCCCCTGGAAAGTAGATGGCAGTACTTGCCATTGGGCTGAAGGCGATATGCGATCTATTCACCAAGCTCTAACATGTTATAGACTTTGAATAGACCTATTCTCTGGTAAGTAGAT
>NW_017057352.1:0-235 GCF_001483705.2 Eufriesea mexicana | reverse complement strand
GGTTAGGCATAGGTAGCTCTGACTTTTCTAATATACACGACGATTCTATGGTTTTCTGCGTTCTGCTCTCCGCTAGTGTGCTCTGCTTGGCTCAGCGGAGGCTAGCAACAGAGGCCCCGGAACGTTATGTTGTGTCCGGTTACATGCTGTTAGGTGGGTTAGGATAAGTTTCGTTAGGATAAATGTAACTTTTGTGCTGGTCACTGCTATCCGCAGTATTTCTGCGCCCTACTGT
>NW_017057351.1:0-234 GCF_001483705.2 Eufriesea mexicana | reverse complement strand
TTCCCAGTCAGATTCTATAGCATTGCAAAGGATACAGCATACCAATACAATCTTACCTCCTTAGTTATGCAACAAACATAACTCACAACGATATCTTTCGAAAATTACTAAAATTGAATTTTCCAGCCAGATTCTATAGCATTGCAATGGCTATAGCATGCCAATAGTATACTCCCTCCTTATTTATGCAACAAAATTAGCTCACCACGATATTAGTCGAAAGTGTCAATAAAA
>NW_017057350.1:0-235 GCF_001483705.2 Eufriesea mexicana | reverse complement strand
TGCTATAGCCATTGCAATGATATAGAATCTAGCTGGAAAGTTCAATACTATTGACAGTTTCGAATAATACTGTGGTGCGCTAATTTTCTTGCATAAATGAGAAGGAAAGATACTTTTGGCGTGCTATAACCATTGCAATGATATAGAATGTGCCTGGCAGATGCAATTTTACTGTCATATTCGACTAATACCGTGGTGAGCTAACTTCCTTGCATACGTAAGGAGGAAAAGTCCT
>NW_017057349.1:0-235 GCF_001483705.2 Eufriesea mexicana | reverse complement strand
GTGTGGATGGACGGACGTACGGTTGTATGGATGTATGGACTGGTGGATGGATGTATGTATGGATGGATTGACGTATGGATCGATGTATGTATGGATGAATGGTTGTATGGATGGATCTATGTATGTATGGGTGTATGGATGTATGGATGTACGACTGTATGGATGAACGGGTGTATGCATGTATGGATTTATATATGTATCTATGTATGGATGGATGGATGTACGTATCGATGTA
>NW_017057348.1:0-235 GCF_001483705.2 Eufriesea mexicana | reverse complement strand
GCGTAACATAACTCAACGTAATCTGACGAGACCACTACTTCTGGCCAAATTAGAGCCGCGCAGGATATACAAGAAAACAGTAGAGCGTAGAAATCGACAACATTGCAGTGAAGATCACAAAGGTAAATGGTACGCTGTCCAAACCTAACATAACCTAACCTAACCAAGCGTCACCAAACTAAACCTAACGCACCCCGACCGCTACCGCTCGCCTCCCCAGATCCAAGCAGAACAC
>NW_017057347.1:0-235 GCF_001483705.2 Eufriesea mexicana | reverse complement strand
AAGATACTATTGGCGTGCTATAGCCTATGCAATGCTATGGACTCTGGCAGGAAAATTCAATTCCACTGACATTTAAGACTAATATCGCAGTGGGCCACCTTTCTTGCATAAATAACGAGGAATAATTCTATTGGCGTGCTATAGCCATTAAAGTGATACTAAATGTGGATGCAAAATACAAATTTATTGACATTTGCGACATATATCACGATGAGCTATCTTTCTTTCATAAATA
>NW_017057346.1:0-235 GCF_001483705.2 Eufriesea mexicana | reverse complement strand
GAGAAATTTACTCGCAATATCGAATATTGAATATTTGTGAATAAAAAATTTCGATTTTATATCGAATGGATTGATTTTATTGCATATGATTAAAAATTTTGTATTCCTTTTAGTGAATTCTAGGAAAAAATATCTTACTTTTCAAACATCCTGTACATACCTATGACACTCTTAACAATTTATATAGAACTTAGTTTTTCTAAGTTTCATTTAGGTTATAGAGAATTAATATTAA
>NW_017057345.1:0-235 GCF_001483705.2 Eufriesea mexicana | reverse complement strand
ACTTTCGCAGTGTGGATTGCGGCATTATCCTGCTGACAAAAATACTTTTCTCCAGCAATTTTTGTGGCGAACGTATTTATTTGTTCTTTGATCATTTCCAAATACATCTTGCTATTTATTTTTCCCGCTAAAAATTTGATTTCCATTTTACAATAGTACCCGATACCGCACCAAATCGTCACACTATCACCTCCCATTTGCCGACGACTCAAAAACTGTTCCTCCTTACGCATAT
>NW_017057344.1:0-235 GCF_001483705.2 Eufriesea mexicana | reverse complement strand
CCACCGAATAGCAGAGCATAGCACGAAAGACAAAGTTATCCTAACCTAAACTAACCAAACGTAGCATAACCGAACGTAAACTAAGTCAACCTAACGTCCCTAGACCACTATTGTTGACTGCCACAGAGGCAAGCAGAATATACTAAAACTCAGTAGGGCGCAGAAACCCGCTGCATTGCTGCGTGTAGCACAAAGGTCAGACATCCTAACCTTACCTAACGTAACCTAACCTAAC
>NW_017057343.1:0-235 GCF_001483705.2 Eufriesea mexicana | reverse complement strand
TGTCAGTATTGGAGAGGGTAGCCTTGACCTTTGAACTACATACTGCTATTCGATGGATTTCTGCGCTCTACTGTGCTCTATTGCGCTCTGCTTGGCCCTGGGGAGGCCGTCAATAGAGGTCTCGGCACGTTAGGTTGTGTTATGTTGCATTTAGTTAGGTTACGTTTGCTTGGGTTAGGATAGGATAGCTCTGACTTTTGCGTTATACACATTTATTCGGTGAATTTTCGCGCTC
>NW_017057342.1:0-235 GCF_001483705.2 Eufriesea mexicana | reverse complement strand
ATACTGTGGTAATTAGAAATTAGTACTACAGCAATACTATAGCAATTAGAAATTAGTACTACACCAGTACTATAGTAATTAGAAATTAGTACTACAGCAATACTATAGTAATTAAAAATTAGTACTACAGCAATATTATAGTAATTAGAAATTGGTACTGCAGTAATACTATAGTAATTAAAAATTAGTACTACAGCAATACTATAGAAATTAAAAATTAGTACTACAGCAATAT
>NW_017057341.1:0-235 GCF_001483705.2 Eufriesea mexicana | reverse complement strand
GAATCGGAATTTTTGTCAAAAGGGAACGAAAATTTCGCTGGTTGACAGTCGACGTCACGAATTGTGTTTGACACTAGTGATCTAGGGAAATTGAAACTTGAGAACTAGAATGTTTCATTGAAATTGAATTAGGATGACCGATGTGATCGCTTGTGTCCTGCTTATCGGGAACCCCCCCCTTTTCTTTCTCTGCCCGAGGAAAAGAAAGATTTCTGAATTTAGAGGTGTTATGTCA
>NW_017057340.1:0-235 GCF_001483705.2 Eufriesea mexicana | reverse complement strand
TTTGGCTTAGGTTTCGATAGCTTTGACTTTTCAGATATACACTGCGATCATATGGATTACTGCCTTCTACCCACCACTAATGTGCCCTATTTGGCTCTGTGGAGGCCAGCAATGGTGGTTGCGTCCCGTTAGGTTAAGTTCGGTTACGTTTGGTTATGTTACGGTTGGTTATGTTAGGGGAGGATGGCTTTGACCTTAGTGCCATATTCTGCTATTATGTGGATCTGCGCGCCCT
>NW_017057339.1:0-235 GCF_001483705.2 Eufriesea mexicana | reverse complement strand
GTGGTGAGCAATTTTCTCTGAATGTATAAGGAGGAAAGATTCTCTTTGTTTGCTATAGCCATTGCATTGCAATAGAATCTAAACGAAAGTCAATTTTATTGACATTTTCGTGTGATATTGTGGTGAGCAAACCTTTCTGCGTAAATATGATGGGAAGATCCTATTGGGTTGCTATAGCCATTGCATTGCAATAGAATCTGTCTGAAAAGTCCAATTTATTGACATCTTCGGCTAA
>NW_017057338.1:0-235 GCF_001483705.2 Eufriesea mexicana | reverse complement strand
CGATGTGTTACGTTAGCATAACTTTGAGTTTTGAGCAATACACGGTAATTCGGTGGATCCCCGTCCTCTACTGTCCTGTACCTTAATCTGCTTGGACCCGTGGCTGCCAGCAGCTGTGTTCGCCGCACATTAGGTTGAGATGCATTACGTTTGGTTAGGTCAGGTTTGGATTTGTTTGGTACGTGTGGCTTCGACTCTTGCGCCATACACTGCTGTTCGGACGATTACGGCGTTC
>NW_017057337.1:0-235 GCF_001483705.2 Eufriesea mexicana | reverse complement strand
AAAAATGGATTTTCGGATGGGTGAATGGATGGATGTATTTATGGATGTATGTATAGATGTATGTATGGATGTAAGGATGTATGAATGTATGGATGTATGTATGTGTGAATGTACGAGTGTATGAATGAACGGATGTATGGAATTATGGATCTATATATGTATGAATGTATGAATGTATGGATGTATGCATGGATGTATGTATGGATGTATGTATGGATGGAAGTATGGAAGGATG
>NW_017057336.1:0-235 GCF_001483705.2 Eufriesea mexicana | reverse complement strand
CGTAATGATATAGAATATGACTGGAAAATTCAATTTTATTGACATTTTAGTCTAATATCGTGGAGAGCTAACTTTCCAGCATAAATAAGGAGTAAAGCAACTATTGGTGTGCTATAACCATTGCAACGCTATAGAATCTTCCTGGGAAGATAAATTTTATTGCCATTTTCGCCTAATATCGATGTGAGTTAACTTTCTTGCATATATAAGGAGGAAAGATTCAATTCACGTGCTA
>NW_017057335.1:0-235 GCF_001483705.2 Eufriesea mexicana | reverse complement strand
AACTTGGTTAGCTAACTTTCTTGTATAAATAAGGAGGAAAGGTTCTATAGGCGTGCTATAGCCGACGCAATGCTATAGAACCTGGCTGGAAAGTTCAATTTGATTGACAGTTTCGACTAATACAGCGGTAAGCTCTCTTTTTGCATAAATAATGAGGAGAGATTCTAATGGCGTGCTGTAGGCATCGCAATGCTATAACCTCGTCCTGGAAAATTCAATTTTAATGACATCTTCG
>NW_017057334.1:0-235 GCF_001483705.2 Eufriesea mexicana | reverse complement strand
CGTTAGGTTAGGTTAGGTTAGGACAGGATAGCATATGATATCTTCGACTTTTGTGCTACACACAGAAATGCGGTGGATTACTGCGCTCTACGTGTCTCAAGCATATTCTGCTTGGACCTGGGGAGGCAAGAAGCAGTGATCGCGTCTCGTTAGGTTGAGTTAAACTATCTTTGGTTATGCTTCGGTTGGCTACGTTAAGATAGGGTGGCTCCGACTGTAGTGCTATACCCTGCGG
>NW_017057333.1:0-235 GCF_001483705.2 Eufriesea mexicana | reverse complement strand
TTCAATTCACTTGCTATAGCCGTCGCAATGCTATAGAACCTGGCTGGAAAGTTCAATTTTATTTACATTTTCGGCTAATATTGTGGTGAGTTAACTTCCTTGCATAAATGAGGAGGAAATATTCATTACACATCCTATAGCCTTCGCAAAGCTATAGGACCTGGCTGGAAATTTCAATTTTATTGACATTTTCGACTTATATTGTGGTGAGTTAGGTTGCTTGCATAAATAAGGA
>NW_017057332.1:0-235 GCF_001483705.2 Eufriesea mexicana | reverse complement strand
AAGATGCTATTGGCTCGCTATAGCCATCGCGGTGCTATAGAATCTGGCTGCTAAATTCAATTTGATTGACATTTTCTACTTATATCGTGGTGAGCTCTCTTTCTTGCATAAATAAGAAGGTAGAATTCTATTGGCGTGCTATAGCCATTGCAATTCTTTAGAATCTGTATGTAAAATACAATTTTATTAACATTTTCGATTAGTATCGTCGTGAGCTAACTTTCTTGTATAAATA
>NW_017057331.1:0-235 GCF_001483705.2 Eufriesea mexicana | reverse complement strand
GTCTTCCCACATTGCGTTGTGTTAAGCTACGTTTTGATAGGTTGGTTTGTGTCAGGTAAGGATTGGCTATCTTCGACTTTGCGCTATATATCGCAATGCAGCGGATTTCTGCGTTCTACTGTACTCTAGTATATTCTGCTTGCCCCTGTGGAGGCCAGCAACAGCGGTCTCAGCACGTTAGGTTGTGCTACGCTGCGTTTGTCTATGTTAGGCTTGTTTGGGTTATGTAAGGATA
>NW_017057330.1:0-235 GCF_001483705.2 Eufriesea mexicana | reverse complement strand
TACAGACAGAATACACAGTCTTTGTTTTTGATACGCCACTGTCAGCTATAAATTGTTGCTTTTCATTTAAATAAATATCCCATTTGCTCTTAACCCATTTGCATCTTCGCTTTAAAGAGACTTTTCCAAGCTTTTCGTTGAAATTAAGGGTAACAAACAAACTCTGGTGTAAATTTCATCAAAAAATTCTATATATAATATTTTCACATAAAATCATTTTATTTGATGTCATAAT
>NW_017057329.1:0-235 GCF_001483705.2 Eufriesea mexicana | reverse complement strand
ATTCTATGATCTTTGCATCCTCATGTTGTCAAAAATAGTGGAACTGTCAACCAGAATATGATATAACAAGAGGTATTCTAACATTGACAATTTCGGGAATTTGACGTCACATTCTAAGAATTCTTTGCATTACCGATTCTAGGATACATGTACACATTTTGTCGAAAATAGTAGAATTGTATTAGGAGAATATGATGCGACAGGAGGTATTTTAATACAAGCAATTCCGGGAATT
>NW_017057328.1:0-234 GCF_001483705.2 Eufriesea mexicana | reverse complement strand
CAGCTATGGTACGTCAATACAATCTTTCCTCCTTATTTATGCACGAAAGTTAGCTCACCACGATGTTAGTAGAAAATGTCAATGACATTGAATATTGCAGAAAGATTCTAAACCATTGCAATGGCTATAGCACGCCAATGGAGACTTTCCACCTTGTTTACGCAAAACAGGTAGCTCACCACGATATTAGTCGAAAATGTCAATAAAATTGAATTTTCCAGGCAGATTCTAGAG
>NW_017057327.1:0-234 GCF_001483705.2 Eufriesea mexicana | reverse complement strand
CTGGAAAATCCAATTTTACTGACATGTTCGACTAATATCGTGGTGAGCTAGCTGTCTTGCGCACATAAGGAGGAAAGATTCCATTGGCGTGTTATAGCCATGGCATTGCCACAGGATCTGGCTGGGAAATTCAATTTTATTGACATTTTCGACGTATATCGTGGTGAGCTGACTCCCTTGCATACGTAAGGAGGAAGAATTATATTGGTGTACAATAGCCATTGCAATGTTTTA
>NW_017057326.1:0-235 GCF_001483705.2 Eufriesea mexicana | reverse complement strand
TCCCAGTAGAGCAAAGCCTCCTCTAATAGAATCAATGTGTTTTATCCGAATCTGATTACGCGTTTTCTAAAAATAGTGCCGGAAGTGCGATCGTGTGTGACAGGTTTCCGCGCAGTTTCACGTCGGCCCTTAGCTTGACGAAATAGGGCTTGCTGATAAGAATTTTTCTATCCATCCCAGTAGAGTAAAGCCTCCTCTAATAGAATCAATGTGTTTTATCCGAATCTGATAACGC
>NW_017057325.1:0-235 GCF_001483705.2 Eufriesea mexicana | reverse complement strand
CACACATACATACATCCATTCCTCCATCCAGCCGTACATCCGTCCAAACATACATACATTCATATATGAATCCATACATCCATAAATCCATCCATCCATACTTACATCCATGGTTAGGTCCATCGATCCATACATCCATACATGTATACATCGATACATCCATCCATCAATTCACCCATACATCCATACATCCATACATCCACACAAATATACATCCGTACATCCATACATCCGT
>NW_017057324.1:0-235 GCF_001483705.2 Eufriesea mexicana | reverse complement strand
TTAGGTAGTGGGATAGGTTAGCTTCGACTTTCTTGCTGTACACTGCTATAAAGTTGATTCCTGCGCTCTGTTGTGCCCTAATACGTTCTGCTTGGATCTGCGATGGCCAGCCATAGTGGCCTCCGTATGTTAGGTTGAGTTAGTTTACGTTTGGCTTGGCCAGGTTATGTTAGGTTTGGTTAGAGTAGCAGTGACTTTTGTGCTATACACTCTTATTCGGACGATATCTGCTTTC
>NW_017057323.1:0-235 GCF_001483705.2 Eufriesea mexicana | reverse complement strand
TTTAGGATAGCTACGACTTCCGTAGTGTACACTGTTATACGGTGTATTTCTGTGATCTACGGTACTCTACTATATTCTGCTTGGCTATGTGGAGGCCAAAAGCAGTGATCGCTGCAGGTTATGTTGCGATATGCTGCGATTTGTTAGGATAGGTTTGGTCAGGTTGTGCTATGGTACCTACGGCTTTTTCGCTATTCAATGCAATGCGGTGGATTTCCGCGCGCTACTGTGCTAT
>NW_017057322.1:0-234 GCF_001483705.2 Eufriesea mexicana | reverse complement strand
AAAAAAGTGTGAATGATTCTATTGGCTTGCTATGGCCTACGCAATGCTATAGATTCTGGTTGGAATATTCAATCTTATTGACACTTTAGGCTAATATCGTGGTGAGCTATCTTTCTCGCATTTATAAGGAGGAAGGATTCCATTGGCGTGCTATAGGCTTTGCAATGCTGAAGTATCTTGCTGGAAAGTTCAATATTATTGACATTTTCGACTATTATAGTGGTGAGCTGCCTT
>NW_017057321.1:0-235 GCF_001483705.2 Eufriesea mexicana | reverse complement strand
CAATTCAGACGTGCTTCTACAATATTCAATGGTTATTTTCATTTCGTTCGCACAAAATGGCTCCATGTATGACAAACTCTGTTGATCATTGCACGCGTCATTGGAACTTAAATCGTAAGGCTAGGGGTTGATGTGTTAAACCAATGTGGCCTGTAACCTATATTTTACTCCAACGGTTTCTTAAAGTTTGTCCTGTTCAACTTCTAAAACTCTGCAAATTCGCGACGTTGGGGTT
>NW_017057320.1:0-235 GCF_001483705.2 Eufriesea mexicana | reverse complement strand
CGCTATGGTCCGCCATGCGAGGGTTAATATCATAGAAATTAGTTCGATAAGAGTACATAACTTGATGACTGTCAACGAGGATTGTTACGTATATTTTTCATTTCTCTCAGTTTGTACCATAAGTCTTCAAATTTAATACGCCCTTTTCTTTTTAACACCCTGTATGTAAGTGAAACGAAGATACGTCTGTAACCCACTTGACATTGATGAAACATTTAATACTGACCTGTGATAC
>NW_017057319.1:0-235 GCF_001483705.2 Eufriesea mexicana | reverse complement strand
AATATCAGTGTGTAGTACAAATGTCAAAGCTGCCCACACCTAGCCGACGCTATCATACCATAGGCAAACGTAACACAACTGCAAATAACGTGCCGCGAACACGATTGCTGGCATCCCCAGTGCCAGGCAGAGCATAGTAGATGAGAGTAGAGCGCAGAAATGCACCTTATATAGGAGTACAGCACGAAGGTCAATCCTACCCTCACCAAACTTAACATAACCTAACCCAACGGAG
>NW_017057318.1:0-235 GCF_001483705.2 Eufriesea mexicana | reverse complement strand
AAGCCGGCCCTGAGGGGAATCCGTGACTTCTGGACAGGTGAAAATAGTATCGATTGAGGACCGCTAGGATCGACAATTCACGATCGATACATGTGAAATTAAATCAAAACATATCTTTTCCTATTTTTTACCATTTCCGAGTTAGCTTTGGGTGGTAGCTAAGAAAGTTACATATCTACTATTTTTGCCAAGTTTCATCTAAATCGTTTCGACTCTTGGCGACATCTCGTTAATT
>NW_017057317.1:0-234 GCF_001483705.2 Eufriesea mexicana | reverse complement strand
TCAATCGACTCCGGGGCAAGGTTAAAGAGATAGGTATGTTAAATTAAGGAGAAATCCAATATTCACAAATCATTGAAAACAGATTTTAATGGATGTGGAGTACACCTATTGTATGCTAAAGCGCTCAACAAAGCTTTTTGTAAGTAGATTTTATCGACATATATACTTTAGGTTGGATCCAAACTATCACCTCTGTATTAATTCGGATATTACTGGAATATTTTGTTGCAATAT
>NW_017057316.1:0-234 GCF_001483705.2 Eufriesea mexicana | reverse complement strand
ATACACGGCCACTTGGTTGATGTCAGCGTCCAACGTTGCAATGCTATGCTCTGCTTGGTTCTCATGAGGCCAGCAATAGTGGTCGTGTCACCACAGGTTGTGCTTCGTTGCGTTTGGTTGTGTTACGTTTGTCCATGTTAGGAAGTGTAGCTTCGTCTTTTGCCCTATACGCGGCTTTTCGGTGGATTTCTGCGATCTACGCTGCTCTAATATGTTCTGCTTTGCTGTGTGCAT
>NW_017057315.1:0-234 GCF_001483705.2 Eufriesea mexicana | reverse complement strand
AGCTAGGCTTCGTTTGGTTAGGTTGCATTCGTTTGGGCTTGGTTTGGTTGCCTTTGGCAATTCTGCTGCACGCTGCGGTTCCATGGATTTGTGCGCTCTACTCTCTTCTAGTGCGTCCTGCTTGGAAGTGAGGGTGACTGCAATAGCGGTATCGGCACGTAGAGAAATGTTAGGTATCGTTGGTTTGGGCTGTGTCCGGATATCTTCGACGTTTCTGCTACACGCTGCGATTCT
>NW_017057314.1:0-234 GCF_001483705.2 Eufriesea mexicana | reverse complement strand
AATTATATACACTTACATCTTTTAATTTTTGAAACAATTTTTATTTTTATTTGCACTCTATATACTATATAGTACATGTACTATATTTAGGTTATATTATATTTTCTATTATAATTTCCTATTACATTCTATTATAACTTCCTTCCTAATTTCTATACTTTTTGAAGGCATATATTCATTTTTTACATAATCTTTCTGAGCTAGAAAATAATTATATACACTTACATCTTTTAA
>NW_017057313.1:0-234 GCF_001483705.2 Eufriesea mexicana | reverse complement strand
AATCGTAACATAAACAAGTATAACCTAACTGAACCTAACGTAACGCGACCGCTATGGCCGCCTACCAGAGAAAAGTAGATCATATATGTATATAGTAGGACGCAGGAATCTATAGTATTACAGTGTATATCAGAAAAGCGTATGAAACCCGAACATAACGCAAACCGACAGAACATAACCAAACATAGCCTAACTGAACGTAACGTGCTGCGACTCCCACGATTGCTGGACACC
>NW_017057312.1:0-234 GCF_001483705.2 Eufriesea mexicana | reverse complement strand
TCCAGACATACACCAATACATTCGTCCATACAGACATACATACATACATCCTTCCATACATCATTACATACATATATACATACATACATTCAAACATCCATACATACATCCATCGATACATCCACCCATCCAGACACCCATACATCCATACATCCATACATCCATTCATATACACATCTGTCCATCCGTACATCCATACCTCAAACCATCCATACATCCATCCATCCATACAAC
>NW_017057311.1:0-234 GCF_001483705.2 Eufriesea mexicana | reverse complement strand
AATATTTTGTGATATAAATAAAAATTAAGTAAATTAAAAATATTTTGTGATATAAATAAAAATTAAGTAAATTAAAAATATTTTGTGATATAAATTAGCAAATTAATATATGTATATTAATTTTCATTCATGTATTAACACAATTAAATCAAATACTTTGTGATATAAATATAAATTAAATAAATTAAAAATATTTTGATATAAATAATATTAAACAAAAATTTTGTGGTCATT
>NW_017057310.1:0-234 GCF_001483705.2 Eufriesea mexicana | reverse complement strand
CCTCCTTATTTATGCAAGAAAGTCACCTCACCACGATATTATTCGAAAATGTCAATAAAGTTGCATTTTCGAGGCAAATTCTATAGCATTGTAATGGCTATAGCACGGCAATAGTGTCTTGCCTCATTATTTATGCAAGAAAGTTACCACGCAACGAAATAAGTCAAAAGAGTTATTAAAATTGAATTTTCGGGGCAGATTCTATTGCATTGTGATGGCTATAGCACGGCAATA
>NW_017057309.1:0-234 GCF_001483705.2 Eufriesea mexicana | reverse complement strand
ATGTTTGGTTGAGATATGTTACGTTTGGATATGTTACGTTTGGCCTGGTTAGGATATGCTCCCATGACTTTTGTGCTGTGCACTGCTATTCCGTGGATTTCTGCTCTCTAATGTCCTCTCATGTGCTCTGCTTCGCGATGGTGTAGTCAGCAATACTGGTCTCGCCGCGTAAGCTTAAGTTAGATTACGTTTCGTCGGGTTAGGTAAGGACGGTTATGTTGGGATATTTACGGC
>NW_017057308.1:0-234 GCF_001483705.2 Eufriesea mexicana | reverse complement strand
TACTCAAACTAACGTGTCGAGACCACTATTACTGGCCACACCAGGGCCAAGCAGAGGATATTAAGGCACACGTTAGCGCAGAAACCCGCCGAATTGCAGTGTAGAGCACAAAAGCCAATGCATCCTATCCTAACCTGGCCAATGCCAACAAAACCAAACGTAACCCAACGTAACCCAACATGACGAGACCACTATTGCTGGCCTCCTCAGATCCAAGCAGAGTATATTAGAACG
>NW_017057307.1:0-234 GCF_001483705.2 Eufriesea mexicana | reverse complement strand
GGGCTTAAAAACCCATGTCCAGAGATCAAGTGAGGCAGTAGGCATGTAGTCAGTTACAGTCTGTGGGGGTCCTCCTTCATGGTCCTTGAAATCGTGCTGGTCGCAGGTATCCTCAGTGTAGTGGTGTAGCTAGAAGGGATGATAGGGAAAAGAAGGGATACGTTTCGTCCTGGGCCTGCTAGTGGACTCATCGGTAAGATTACCCTAGCAGGTCCTGCCTTAGACCGGAACACT
>NW_017057306.1:0-234 GCF_001483705.2 Eufriesea mexicana | reverse complement strand
CTACCGAATCACAGTGTGCATCACGGAAGTCAAAGCTATACTTACCGTACATAGCATAACCTATCCTAACAGTAACATTACTCAACCTATCGAGCCGCGATCACTGTTGCTTGCCTCCACAGAACCAAGCAGAAAATATTAGTACACAGCAATGCGCAGAAAGCCACCGAATAGCAGTGTATTACACAAAAGTCAAAGCTACCCTATCCTAACGTAACCAATCCTAACGTAGCC
>NW_017057305.1:0-234 GCF_001483705.2 Eufriesea mexicana | reverse complement strand
GGATGCATTTATGGAAGTATGGATGTGGGGATGTATGGATGAATGTATGTATGGATGGATGGAGGTATGGTTGGATGAATTTATGGATGGGTGGGTGGGTGGATGTATGTATGGATGTATGCATTAATGTATGTATGGAAGCATTAACGGACGTACCTATGGACGTATGTATGGATGAGCGTATGTGTGTATACGTGGATGTATGGATGTATGTATGGACGTACGTATGGATGT
>NW_017057304.1:0-234 GCF_001483705.2 Eufriesea mexicana | reverse complement strand
TTCAGAGAACTTCTACCACACACGTTGCCCTACTATGCCTTGTTCGATTCTGAGGAGGAAATTTATAGCGGTCTCGGAACGAAAGGTTGAGTTAGACTACGTTCGGATAGACTTTGATTCATTTGATTAGGTATGTATAATCTTGACTTCGTTCTATACACTTCGATTCTCTGGATTTCTGGGCCCCACCCGCCTCTAATACTTTCTGCCTTTCTGTGGGGAGGCCAGTAATGG
>NW_017057303.1:0-234 GCF_001483705.2 Eufriesea mexicana | reverse complement strand
TTGGGCACGTTAAGATTTTCTGGGTTGGGTTTGGATAGATATGACTTTCGTAGTACACACTGACACTCGGTCGATTGCCACGCTCTACTGTGCTCTACCATATTCGGCTTGCCCGTGGGGAGTACGGCCATAGTGGCCGCGGCGCGTTATGTTGTGTTAGGATATGTTTGCGTATCTCCTGTTTGCTTGGGTTAGGCATGGGTAACTTAGACTCCTCTGATAAACACTCCGATT
>NW_017057302.1:0-234 GCF_001483705.2 Eufriesea mexicana | reverse complement strand
GTCTAGGTCAGGTTATGTCAAGCTAGGTCTGGTTATCTCTGACTTTCGTGCTCTACACAGCTACTCGGTGGGTTTCTGTGCCCTACGTTGCTCTAATGTACTCCGCCCGGCCGTGGCGACGCGAGGAATAGCGGCAGCGTAACATTTGGTTGAGCTATGTTCGATTGGTTTGGCTAGGTTATACTACATTTGCTTATTGTAATATCTACTTTCGTGCTGTACACTTCTATTCGG
>NW_017057301.1:0-234 GCF_001483705.2 Eufriesea mexicana | reverse complement strand
AGAGCAAAGCAGAGAATATTAGATCACTGTACAGCGCCGAAATCCACCGAACAGAAGTGTATAACACAAAAGTCAAAGCCACCCTAAAAAAACAGGACTGAACCTAACCTTTCCAAACTTAGAGAACTGAACCTTATCAGCCGAGGCATCTATTTCTGGCCTTCCTAGAGACAGACAGAACATACTAGAGCACATTAGAGCGCAAAATTCTACCGAATAGCAGTGTATAGCACA
>NW_017057300.1:0-234 GCF_001483705.2 Eufriesea mexicana | reverse complement strand
CATTCATACATCCATACATCGATATTTCCATCCGTCCATACGTCCATCCATCCATACATCCATTAATCGATACATCCATACATATATACATACATCCATTCATTCATCCCTACAACCATCCATCCATACATCCAGCCATCCATACCTCAATCCATCCATACATCCATCCAGCCATACAGCCACCCTCCCATACATCCAACCATCCACACATCATCCCATCCATACGTCCATCGA
>NW_017057299.1:0-234 GCF_001483705.2 Eufriesea mexicana | reverse complement strand
TTCGCACGCAATTGGCCTTGAGCCTAGGCGAGGTATAGTCGAGCACCTCCAGCCCTCAAAGGTACTTGATCTAATTACATTAATTGCTCGTCAGTGGGAACAAAGGATATATCCGCTCACCTTCGCGAAGGTAAAAAGAAAATGTCGTTCGAAAAATGGAGGAACAGTCGCAGTCTCGCGACGATAATGATTCCTACGAACGATTAAGATGAAATAACATAATCGAACAGTAAT
>NW_017057298.1:0-234 GCF_001483705.2 Eufriesea mexicana | reverse complement strand
AAAGAGTATAGCAGAGCAATGTACGACGCTGAAATGAACCGGACAGCAGTGCATAGCACTGAGGTCAAAGCTTCCCAACCATATATATCCAAACCTAGCCTGACCGAAAGCAACATAACTCAACCTATCCTGCCGCGACAAGTATCCCTGGTGTCCATAGACACAAGCAGTGTGTTCCTGCGCACAGTACAGCGCAGCAGAACATAGAATCACATTGAATAGCAGAAAAATCAA
>NW_017057297.1:0-234 GCF_001483705.2 Eufriesea mexicana | reverse complement strand
GAGTTAACTTTCTTGCACAAATAAGGAGAAAAGATTCTTTTGGCGTGCTCTGGGCATTGCAAAACTATAGAATCTGGATGGGAAGTGCAATTTTATTGACATTATCGACTAATATCGTGGTGGGCTATCTTCCTTTCATAAGCCAGGAGGAAACATCGTTTTTGAGTGCTACAGAAATTGCATTAATATGGAATGATGATAAAAATACAATTTTATTGACATTTTCGACTAATA
>NW_017057296.1:0-234 GCF_001483705.2 Eufriesea mexicana | reverse complement strand
CGGGACCAATACTGCTGGCCTCCACAGATACAAGCTGAATACACTACAGCACAGTAGAGCGCAGAAATCCACGGAAATCAGTGTATAGCACAAAAGCGTATACTACCCTGCCCTAACCTCACCAAACGTAACAGGACCGAACGTAGCATATCTCAATCTAACGTGCTGAGGCCACTATTGCTGGCCATTCCTGAGCAAAGCAGAATATACTAGAGCACGCTTAAGCGCAGGAGT
>NW_017057295.1:0-234 GCF_001483705.2 Eufriesea mexicana | reverse complement strand
GGATGCATGTATGGATGGATCGATGGGTGGATGGATTTATGGATGTATGGATGTATGGATGTAATGATGTGTGAATGTACGAATGTACGCATGTACCAATGTATGGATGCAAGGATCTCTGTATGTATGGATGAATGGATGGCTGGATGTGTGAGTGGATGTATGTATGGGTGGATGGATGTATGGATGTATGTATGGTTGTATGGATAGATGGATGTAAGGACTTATGGATAT
>NW_017057294.1:0-234 GCF_001483705.2 Eufriesea mexicana | reverse complement strand
CCGCGGCCCAATCTTGCAGGGCCTCGTCCCGAGTTTCTGTTCGCGGGGAACCACACGCCACGGGGTGACGTTGAAATCCCCCAGGACCAGAACCGGGCTACCCGTGTGTCCACTAAGGAAACCTCCGTGCTCGTCCAGGTATACCTCGCACGGCGAGAGGCCGCGGTAGGGGGAGACGTAGCACCCCACCACGACTTCGTCATTCTAGGAGACCGCCACGAGTCCCTGACCGCT
>NW_017057293.1:0-234 GCF_001483705.2 Eufriesea mexicana | reverse complement strand
GGTCCACCAGACCTAAAGATCATTATTGACCTACAACATACCTGACACTATCCTTGCAAGCCTACGATTTATTACAGCGACTATAATGTTCTAGGCACGCCTCTGTCAATGCAGAAAAGGAATGTCTAGATATAGTTTCCATTGCTAGAGACATCGAGAGTCCCGAGTCACTGGGGGCCCAGTTCATGTCATTACGACCAGTCCATGTCATGATTCTCGGAGACGTTGACCACC
>NW_017057292.1:0-234 GCF_001483705.2 Eufriesea mexicana | reverse complement strand
GGTGCCCATGGCAAAGCCACATTGCCTCGTTCTTCTCGGGTAAGATATACAGCCGCAGCCGCTGGATGCTATTCGCAACGAGGGCCACGCCGATTTCCGCTCCCAGCGTGGCCTCCTCACAACTCGACCAGACGGTCATCACCATCGTGTCGTCAGCGCAACACGCCAGGGTCTGGCCGCGGGGGAGGGGCTGCGCAACACGGCGTCGTACGCGAGGTCCCAGAGGATCGGCCC
>NW_017057291.1:0-234 GCF_001483705.2 Eufriesea mexicana | reverse complement strand
ATGGGTAGAGGACTCTACAATTCACCGAACGGTAGTTTGTAAATCCAACAAGTTAGCACACTTGTCGTTGGTTTAATCTGTTCAGTGATGATTAAGTACCCCATTGCAACTCTAGAATGGTTAAGGACTGATGCATTACCTCTCGAGTCTCTAACAACTGACAAAATATTACTGAGTACAGCCATCAACTCAGTACTTTTGCCGTTGGCATAATTTGTTAGTCATTACTTACGT
>NW_017057290.1:0-234 GCF_001483705.2 Eufriesea mexicana | reverse complement strand
CTTTCCTCCTTATATATGCAAGAAAGTTAGCTCACAACGATGTTAGTCGAATATGTCAATAAAATAGAACTTTCCAGCCATATTCTATAGCATTGCGACGGCTATAGAATGCCAATTGTATCTTTCCTCCTTTTTTATGCAAGAAAGATAGCTCACCACGATATTAGTCGCAAATGTAAACAAAATTGAATTTTCCATCCATATTCTATAACATTGCGACGGCTATAGCACGCC
>NW_017057289.1:0-234 GCF_001483705.2 Eufriesea mexicana | reverse complement strand
CACTGGTATGCTGTCGACTTCTGCTCTCTCCGGTGCACTATCGCACTCCGCTTGTCTTTGTGGTCGCCATGATTAGTGCCCTCGGCACTTTGGGATGCTTTGTGTTGCGTTTGTCTATGTTAGGTATGATTAGGTTCAGTTAGGATAGATTTTGTCTTTGTGCTCTACACAGCTTTCCGGACGATCCAGCGTTCTACGTTGCTCTACTGTACTGTGCTTAGCTCACGTGAGGCC
>NW_017057288.1:0-234 GCF_001483705.2 Eufriesea mexicana | reverse complement strand
TATCGACTAATATGGTGGTGTGCAAACTTTTCTGCATAACTAAGGAGGATAGATAGCATTGGTTTGCTATCGGCATTGCACTGCAATAGAATCTGAGAGAGATGTTCAATTCTATTGAAACTTTCGACTAATATCGCTGTGAAATTGATATTCTGCGTAAATATGGAGGAAAGGTTCGATTGGTTTACTGTTTCCATGGCGTTGCAATACAATCTGACTGAAAAGTCCATTTTT
>NW_017057287.1:0-234 GCF_001483705.2 Eufriesea mexicana | reverse complement strand
CCTCAACCTAACGAGGTGAGACTACTGTTGCTGATATCCACAGAGACAAGCAGAATGTACTAGAGCACAATAGAACGCCGAAATACGCCGCATTTTTGTGAATAGCACAAAGGCCGTAGATATCCTATCCTAACCTGACCTAATGTAACCCAACAAACGCAGAAATAACCGACATGACGTGCCGCGACCACTGCTCCTAACATCCTCATAGCAAGCAGAATTTGGTAGAGCACA
>NW_017057286.1:0-234 GCF_001483705.2 Eufriesea mexicana | reverse complement strand
TAGAGAAAAGAAGTGCGCAGGAATCCATAGAATCGCAGTGCATAGCACAATAGTCGTAGCTACACCATCCTAACGTAGCCAAACGTAACACAACCTAACGTAGTTTATCTCAACCTACAGTGCCGATGCCATTACTGCCTGCCTCCACAGCTGCAAGCGGAATATGCTAGGTGACAGTGTAACGCATAAACCCACCGAACAACAGTCAACACCACGCGAGGCAAGGCCATCCAA
>NW_017057285.1:0-234 GCF_001483705.2 Eufriesea mexicana | reverse complement strand
TTAACAATCGACAACACAGTACTGAGTACAGGCATCACCACAGAAATGTGGACGTTGTATGGCTTTGCTGAATTATGATGTACATTCCCAAGTAACTCCAGAATAAAACATGTGTACTACAGTTACAGCTGGTGACGTTTCCAAATGATATTTCGGTACTACGTTCATCTGCCAACCGAGCGCAGTTGTTGTCGTATTAATCTGTTCAGTGATGACATACATTCTATAACAATT
>NW_017057284.1:0-234 GCF_001483705.2 Eufriesea mexicana | reverse complement strand
GCAATACTAGTCGCGACACTTTAGATTGCGTTTCGTTTCGTTTGAGTAGGTTATGCTAGGATAAGTTTGGTCAGGATATCTTTGATTTTTGTGCTACTCGCTGCAATGCGGTCGATTACTATGATCTACTTTGCTCTGGTATCTTCTGCCCGGTACTGCGGAGGCCAGCAGTGACGTCCTCGCCTAGTTAGGCTTAGTTAGTCTACGTTCATTTACTTTATGTTAGTCCAGATA
>NW_017057283.1:0-234 GCF_001483705.2 Eufriesea mexicana | reverse complement strand
CCACGTGGACCACTACGTGACACAGTTCCTCAGTGGCCACGGAGACTTCAATAGCAAACTGAACTACTTTGGCTGCAGCGATACGGAACTGTGCAACTGCGAAGAAGAGGAAACGCCGAGGCACGTCATAGAAGAGTGGCCCACTCTATGGTGAAAACCGGCGCGCACTGAAAGGACTCGACGGCCACAGATTCAGGTGGCCAGTCGAAAGTCGTATCCTCACGTCGAGAAAGG
>NW_017057282.1:0-234 GCF_001483705.2 Eufriesea mexicana | reverse complement strand
GCTCACCACAATATTTGCCGGAAATGTCAATAAAATTGAGTTTTTTAGCCACATTCTAAAGCAGTGCAATGGATATAGCACGCCAAAAGTATCTTTCCTCCTTACCTAAGCATGGAAGAGAGCTCACCTCGGTATTAGTCGAAAATATCAAGAAATTTGAATATTCCAGGGAGATTCAGTTGCATTGTAATGCCTATAGTACGCCAACAGTATATTTCCTCCTTATTTATGCAA
>NW_017057281.1:0-234 GCF_001483705.2 Eufriesea mexicana | reverse complement strand
TA
Source organism: Eufriesea mexicana (assembly GCF_001483705.2). NCBI lineage: Eukaryota > Metazoa > Arthropoda > Insecta > Hymenoptera > Apidae > Eufriesea > Eufriesea mexicana. Next base: position 232 of record NW_017057281.1, on the reverse strand, counting down.
GCCATTGGACTGCTATAGAATCTTGCAGGAAAATTCAATTTTATTGACATTTTCGAACAGCACAGTGGTGAGCTAACTTCCTTGCGTAAGTAAGGAGGAAGGATGCTCTTTGAGTGCTATAGCCATCGCAGTGATATAGAATGTGGCAGGAAAATCCAATTTTGCTGATATTTTCGACTAATATCGTGGTGAGCTGACTTCCTTGCGTAAGTAAGGAGGAAACATTCTGTTG
>NW_017057280.1:0-234 GCF_001483705.2 Eufriesea mexicana | reverse complement strand
ATTTACAATTTTTTCATAGACGAAAAATGAACACAATCAAAAATAGTTTAAAAAACTACCAAACTATGGGACGAGAATCGAACCACGGTCCATTACCACAGGAATATTCATTTATCGCTTTTAGGCCACGACTGCACTTGTGAAATGATGGAAATAAATCTGTAATTACGGAAGTAATGAAACTTTAATCGTAAATATCTCAAAAACTATTGAGTAGTTGCCGCTATAATGATA
>NW_017057279.1:0-234 GCF_001483705.2 Eufriesea mexicana | reverse complement strand
TTCGTATAATATTGTGGTGCGCTGCCTTTCATGCATAAATAAGGAGGAAAGATACTTTTGGCGCGCTATAGCCAATACAATGATGTAGAAAGTGTCCGGCAGATTCAATTTTATTGACATTTTCGGCAAATATCGTGGTGAGTTAACCTTCTCGTATAAATAAGGAGGAAGGATTCTATTGCCGTGCTATTTGCATTGCAATGCTATAGAATCTGGCTGGAAAGACCAATTTTA
>NW_017057278.1:0-234 GCF_001483705.2 Eufriesea mexicana | reverse complement strand
CATACTGATGAGTCCACTAGCAAGCCCGGGACGAAACGTATCCCTTCTTCCTTTCCTCTACTGTCCCTTCTAGCTATACCACCAACGAGGATACCTGCGCCAGCCCGACATAAAACGACTCTAGGGGAGGACCATAACAGGTCAATGAGGCACTTGTTATTTGAAAGTATCTTCTAATTAGCGGTTATATTCAAAATGCACTAACTGTGAATTTTCATTCGATATTTACAATTG
>NW_017057277.1:0-234 GCF_001483705.2 Eufriesea mexicana | reverse complement strand
TACCGCCAACACTATTGCTGGGCAACCTACTGCCAAGCAGAACGTAGTAGAGACAGTAGAGCGAAGGAGTCCACCGTATATCAGTGTATACCACGATAGTCACTTCTATCCGTGGCTAACCAAAGCTAACGTAACGTAGCCAAGCGCAGCCTACATAACGTAACGGTTCGTGACCACTATTCCTGGCATGCCCAGAGTCGAGCAGAGTACAGTAGGGCAACGCAGGGCGTGGAA
>NW_017057276.1:0-234 GCF_001483705.2 Eufriesea mexicana | reverse complement strand
GTGAGCTAGCTTCCTTGCATAAGTATGGAGGAAAGATCCTATTGGCGTGCTATATCCATTGAAATAATATGGAATGTGCCTGGCAATTTCGATTTTATAGACATTTTCAACAAATATCGTTGTGAGATATCTTTCTTGCGTAATTAAGGCGGAAAGATTCTGTTGGCAAGCTGTAAACATTGCAATGCTACAGAATCTTGCAGGAAAATTCAATTTTTTTGACATTTTCGACTA
>NW_017057275.1:0-234 GCF_001483705.2 Eufriesea mexicana | reverse complement strand
TATCCTGACACAAACAAACCTAACCAAACCAAACACAACCTCACTCTATATAACGCGACGCGGCCACTGGTGTTGGGCTCCCCAGAGCATAGCAGAGCGTATGAGATCAAAGTAGAGCGCAGAAATTCGGCGAATAGCAGCCTACAGCACAAATGTCAGAGCTGAACTAGCATATCCTAGCCAGACATGGCATAACCAAACGTAACCTAACTCCACCTAACCCACCTACGCCAC
>NW_017057274.1:0-234 GCF_001483705.2 Eufriesea mexicana | reverse complement strand
ACTAATATCGTGGTGAGCTGACTTCCATGCATAAGTAAGGAGGGAAAATTCTATTGTCGTGCTGTAGCTATTGCAATGCCATAGAATGTGGCTGGAAACTACAATGTCATTGTCATCTTCGACTAATATCATGGTGAGCTACCTTTCTTGCATAAATAAGGAGCAAAAGAACTATTGGCGCGCTATAGCCATTGCAATGATAATGAATGTGGTTGGAAAATTCAATTTTATTGA
>NW_017057273.1:0-234 GCF_001483705.2 Eufriesea mexicana | reverse complement strand
TTGGCTCATGGGAGGCCTGCAATACCGGTCTCGTCATGTTAGTATATGTTGCGTCTGGCTAGGTTGGGATAAGCTGCTTTGACGTTTGTACTGTACAATGCTATTCGTTGGATTTCTGCGCTCTAATGTGCTGTAATTAGATTTGCTTGGCTCCACGGAGGCCATCAATACCGGACGCGACACATTATGTTGGGTTAGACTACGTACGATTAGGTTTGGTTGGGTGATGTTAGG
>NW_017057272.1:0-234 GCF_001483705.2 Eufriesea mexicana | reverse complement strand
CCGTTCATGCACTCATCCTTCCATACATGCACCCATCCATACAACCACACATCCATACATCCATCGACCCATACACCTATCCATCCATACATCCAACCATCCATACGTCCATGCCTCCGTACATTCATATATCCGCACATCCATACATCCGTGCATACATACATCCATACATCCATAACTCATATACTGCCGTACAATTCATACATCCACGCATACATACGTCCATACATTCAT
>NW_017057271.1:0-234 GCF_001483705.2 Eufriesea mexicana | reverse complement strand
TACTCTTTCCTAAGAACTGTCTCTCAACAACTCCTCTCAACGCACTGTCTAAGAACTGTCTCGCAACTGTCCCGTACACTTCTCAACCTGCCCTTTTAACCCCTTGGCTACTGTGGGCGCATATCGCGCTCAGAAATTCTGCTTTTGTGACACGGAAGGCGCATATAAGCCCTCAACACAGTTTGCTTTTCTGACACGAAGGACGCATCTCTACCCAAAATTTCGCCGTTCTCG
>NW_017057270.1:0-234 GCF_001483705.2 Eufriesea mexicana | reverse complement strand
ATTAAACTTTAATCGTAAATATTTCAAAAGCTATTGAGTAGTTGTCACTATAATGATATATTTTCTTAAACTGTATGACGATATTTACAATCCTGCAAAGTTTCAACTAAATTGGTGACCCGAAGGACTTGCACTCTCCTTGTCAGATTAGGTAGAAAGAACATGGATTGTGTCCGGAGGTCGTCTAACTCCACATAACGTGCGGACGAATAAACAAACTAACAAAACGACATA
>NW_017057269.1:0-234 GCF_001483705.2 Eufriesea mexicana | reverse complement strand
TTAGCGCGCATCGCGTCCGAATTTCTCCGACCGAATAGCAAGCAGTGGATCAAGACCTATCCATCCAGACACGTTCGCCACGTTCGGACGCGTCCGTACACCGATAGCCAAGCGATCGCATCCCGAGGCGGTATAACTCTTTTCCGAGCAGCCCGAACGGGAACCGAAGAAGCCCCGGATAAGTGAGACATCCCGGTGAAAAAAGCTCGGAGCGAAATGAGCGTGGCAGGGAAT
>NW_017057268.1:0-234 GCF_001483705.2 Eufriesea mexicana | reverse complement strand
CCAACGATTGGATCGCCGAGGGCAAAGTGCTGAAAATACACTCGGTCGATGAGACACGTTCCGAGGTCTAATTCCAATTCCTTCGTGACTCCATACCAGGATAGATGCCAGCGGGCGCGTAAAGGATGCAAGTAACGCGCGTTTGCGACTGTCCTTACGACACGCCTAAGGGATGAGCCACGGCCCACTTGGCAGCAGCGTTGGCGAGCGGCAGTCAAATGGAGAACAACATAC
>NW_017057267.1:0-234 GCF_001483705.2 Eufriesea mexicana | reverse complement strand
GTGGTCTCGGCACGTTACGTTGAGTTATGTTACGTTTGGTTAGGTAAGTTTTGATTAGGTTAGAATGCGATAGCATTGACTTTTGTCTATGCACCGGTATGCGGCGGAACCTTGCGCTCTACTGCGCTATAATATGCTCTGCATGGCTTTGTGGGAGAGGGGGGGGGTGGCAGCGATAGACGTCTCGGCTCGTTAGGTATAGTTATTCCACGCCTGGTTAGGTTAGGCTAGGCC
>NW_017057266.1:0-234 GCF_001483705.2 Eufriesea mexicana | reverse complement strand
CGTCCGCATCCTGACATTCGTGATCTCGTTTACTATTACGGTAAATTCATTAATTTATTCGCACGTTGTGAAACTCACTTCCTGTCTTGATACTCCATACCTAACAGGGAGAGGAGCCCTTATATATTTTCTTGAACTAGATGACTAAATCTACAAACTTACAAAGTTTTATAGGAATAGTAGTATCTAGGTCTTCTGTAGACACACCACTCTCAATGTTCTATCTCCAAGGGA
>NW_017057265.1:0-234 GCF_001483705.2 Eufriesea mexicana | reverse complement strand
CCGGAAAGCTCATTACCGAATTATATGGTGGTGCGCAAACTTTTCGGCATAAATAAGGAGGAATGATACTATTGGCTTGCTATAGACATAGCTTTGCAACAGCATCTGACTGAAAAGTTAAATTCTATAAACATATTCGACTAATGTCGTAGTGAGCAAACTTTCCTGCAGAAATCAGGAGGGAAGATCCGATTGGTTTGCCATGGCCATTGCATTGCAACCGAATCAGTCAGA
>NW_017057264.1:0-234 GCF_001483705.2 Eufriesea mexicana | reverse complement strand
CATTTTCGACATATATATTAGTGAGCTAGCTCCTTTGCATACGTAAGAAGGAAGGATTCTATTCGCGTGCTATAGCCATTGCAGAGCTATAGAATCCGGCTGGAAAATTCACCTTTATAGACATTTTCGACTAATATAGTGGTGAACTATCTTTCTCGTATAAATGAGGATCAAATGCCCTATTGGCGCGCTATAGCCATAGCAATGTTCTAGAATCTTGCAGGAAAGTTCAAT
>NW_017057263.1:0-234 GCF_001483705.2 Eufriesea mexicana | reverse complement strand
GTTTTTCATGGCTTGGCTGTGTTCTGATAGGTTTGGTTGGTGTAGCTTTGTCTTTTGTGGTACAAACTGCTTTTCTGTCTATACCTGCGCACTGCATTCCTCTACTATCATCTGCTTGTCTCTGCATAGGACATTAATTGTGGTAGTGGAACGCTTGGCTTAGATAGGTTGCGCTTGGTAAGGTTAGGTTAGGCAACGTTTGGTTAGGTCGGTATTGACGTTTGTGCTATACAC
>NW_017057262.1:0-234 GCF_001483705.2 Eufriesea mexicana | reverse complement strand
CCATACATACATCCATACGTATATACATTCATACATCCATATATCAGTAGATCCGTCCATCCATACCTCTATCCATCCGTACATCCATTTATCGATACAGCCACCCATCCATACATTCATCCTTCCATACATCCAAACATCCATACATCCAAATGTGCATGCATACATACATTCTTACATCCATACATTCTTACATACATACAAACATACATGCATACCTCCATACATGCATAC
>NW_017057261.1:0-234 GCF_001483705.2 Eufriesea mexicana | reverse complement strand
ACGTAACATAAACGAACGTAGCATAGCTCTACCTATCGTGCCGAGACCTCTTTTGCTAGCCTCCCCTGAACTCAGCAGAAAATATTAGGTAACAGGGGAGCGCAGAAATCCACTGTATAGCAGTGTATAGCACATAAGTTAAGGCCATCCGAACAAAACAAGGAACAACCAAACCTATGCAAACGTAGAATAACTAAACCTGACACGACGAGACCTATATTGCTGGCCTCCACA
>NW_017057260.1:0-234 GCF_001483705.2 Eufriesea mexicana | reverse complement strand
GAAAACGAGAGAGAAAAAACAAAACGCAGGGGAAGGAATCGTCCCCATATCGCTAGGATGTAGGCTTCGCTGTAGTATTTAGTTTTTACTGCAACAAATAAGAATATTTCTTTACGTCATCCGCCATCATCGTAATCTCTATGGGGAGATCTAGTTTCGATACGAACGTGATATCGTGGATGATATTCGATCCCAAAATCGAAATTCTTTTTAAATTCGGGAATTTATTTCCAC
>NW_017057259.1:0-234 GCF_001483705.2 Eufriesea mexicana | reverse complement strand
ATTGCTGGACTCCGCAGAGACTAGCAGATGCTAGCAGAGCAACGCAGAGCCCAGACATCGACCCTATGGCAATGTATAGCACAAAGGTCAAGTCTAGCCTAACCAAATATAACCTAACCTTGGAGGGCCACGCGTAACCTATCTCTAATTAGTGTGCCGAGAAAACTATTGCAGGCCTCCCTAGATCCGAGCAGGGTAGAGAAGAGGAATGTAGAGCGCATGAATCCACCGAAT
>NW_017057258.1:0-234 GCF_001483705.2 Eufriesea mexicana | reverse complement strand
ACTCGACGAACTTCATCTTCTACCTCAGTAACCAGTAGGTCGGCTCCATCACCGAATTCATCCAAACCAGGGGCTTGTTTTCGGTAATGAGCTTGAATTGTAGTTGTACCTCGAATAGTGTAGTCTATAGCTAGCCATACCTTCCCTATAGTTGAGTAGTTTAGCTCTGCATCATGGAGGAGGCAAATATTGTACGCTATCGGTCTGTTCTTGCATATTTCGCCCTGGGTTAGG
>NW_017057257.1:0-234 GCF_001483705.2 Eufriesea mexicana | reverse complement strand
CATCCATCCATCCATATATCCTGCCAACTAAACATCCGTCCATCCATACATACATCCATAAATACATCCATACAAACATCCATACATCCATACATCCATACATCCACACATTCACTCATACATACTTCCATACATCCATCCATTCATTCATCCATCCATGCATACACCCACACATACATACATCAATACATCCGTACATCCTTACATATATACATCCGTACATCCATTCATCCG
>NW_017057256.1:0-234 GCF_001483705.2 Eufriesea mexicana | reverse complement strand
AAGAACAGCCATCTACTTGCCAGAGAATTGGTCCATTCAAAATCTATAATCCGTTATAGCTTGATGAATAGGTCGCCCAACGCCTTCAATACAATGGCAAGTGCAGCCATTTTCTTGCCAGAGAATTCGTGTATTCCAAATCTATATCCTGTTATAGCTTGGTGAATCGGACGCCTATCGTCTTCAACCAATGGAAAGTACAGCCATCTACTTGCCAGAGAATAGGTCTATTCA
>NW_017057255.1:0-234 GCF_001483705.2 Eufriesea mexicana | reverse complement strand
TTAAGTCCGGTTAGGTTGGCTTGGGCTAAGTTTTGGTAGGATTACTTTAACTTATGCGTTGTACACCGCCTTTCGGTGGATTTCTGCGCTATACTGCGCTCTTGTATGCCCTGCTTGGTTTTGGAGAGGCTAGTAATGATGGTCTCGGCTTGTTATGGTGACTCAAGTTACGTTCGGCTAGGTCGGGTCAGGCTAAGCTTGGTCGGTATAGCTTTAACTTTTGTGCTGTACACA
>NW_017057254.1:0-234 GCF_001483705.2 Eufriesea mexicana | reverse complement strand
CGAGGCTCTTCTATGTTTAAAAGATTTTATTTAGGTTTAACGAAGAATAATTAAGAAAACGAGATGCGTTTTTGGCTCAACGTAAGCTCTGTTCCTACTGGTTATTATGATTTAGCTACGTTTGAATAATTATTTAGAAATACTGGTGACTTGGCTATATACTGATCGCCTAGTCTCGATTGAAAGTTCCCTAAGGTAAAGTCGAAATGTGTTAATATCAAAAATTAGGCCAAA
>NW_017057253.1:0-234 GCF_001483705.2 Eufriesea mexicana | reverse complement strand
TTGAGTTATGTTACGTTTTGTAATGCCAGGTTTGGATATGTTTGGTCAAGATAGATATGACTCTTGTGATATACACAGCTGTTCTGAGGATTTCAGCGTTCTACATTACTCTGCTATACTATGCTTAGCTTTCGTGATGCCATCAACGGCGATCGTGGCACATAAGTTTGGGTTACGTTACGTCTGCTTTTCTTAAGTTTGGTTTGGTTTGGAAAGGATAGCTTTGACTTTTGT
>NW_017057252.1:0-234 GCF_001483705.2 Eufriesea mexicana | reverse complement strand
TGTTGGTCTGGATAGCATCGACTTTCGTGGTATAAACAGCTGTTCGGGGCACTTCAGCGCCATGCTTTTCTCTAGTATGTTCCGGTTGACTCTGGAGTGGCCAGCAATGGTGGTCTCGGCACGATAGCTTGAGATAGATAACTTTGTTGTGTTGCGCTTGGTGCGGTTAGGATAGGATAGCATTAACTTTAATGCTATAGAAAGCAATACTGTGGGACACTGCACTCTATTGTG
>NW_017057251.1:0-234 GCF_001483705.2 Eufriesea mexicana | reverse complement strand
GCTATGTTACGTTTGGCTATGTTCCGAATTGTTGGGTTAGGAAAGAATGGCTTCCACCTCTGCACTGTACACTGCTGTACGATTGATTCCTGCAATCTACTGCGCTTTAGCATATTCTGCTTGGCTATGGGGAGGACAGCAGTATTTTTCTTGGCACGTTCGTCAGAGTTATGTTGCGTTTGGTTATGTTTCGTATGGTTAGGTTAGGATAGGATAGCTTAGACTTTTGTGCTG
>NW_017057250.1:0-234 GCF_001483705.2 Eufriesea mexicana | reverse complement strand
AGCTAACTTTCTTGCATAAATAAGGAGGAAAGATGCTTTTGACATGAAATAGCAATTGCAATGTTATAGAATGTGCCTGGCAGATTAAATTTTATTGACACTTTTGACTAATATCGTGGCGAGGTAACTTTCTTGCATAAGTAAGGTGGAAAGAATCTATTGGCGTGCTACTGCCATTGCAATGCTCTGGAATCTGGGTGGAAAATTCAATTTTACCGACATTTTCGACTAATA
>NW_017057249.1:0-234 GCF_001483705.2 Eufriesea mexicana | reverse complement strand
AACTTAGCATAACCCAACATGACCGAACATAACCCGACTCAACGTAACGTGCCGAGACCACTACTGCTGTCCTTCCCAGAGCCAAACTGAAAATATTAGAACACTGTCGGGCGCAGTATACCACTATGTAGGAGACTATAGCATTTAAGTCGAAGCTGCCCTCTAGTAACTGAACCAATCGTAACATAACCAAGCGTAATATATCTAAGCCTAACGTGCCGCGACAACAATTGC
>NW_017057248.1:0-234 GCF_001483705.2 Eufriesea mexicana | reverse complement strand
TTCTGCGCCCTGCTGTCCTCTAGTACGCTCTGCTCGAATCTATGGAGGCCGGAAACGGTGGTCACGGCACGTTAGTTTGAGATATGACACGTTTGGTTCTTTTACGTTCCGTGAGGTCAGGACAAGATAGTTTAGACGCCTGTACTATACACCGATATCCTCCGACATCGACGCTCTACTGCGTTCTAATATTCTCTGCTTGGCTCTTGAGAGGCCAGAAATAATGGTCTCGGC
>NW_017057247.1:0-234 GCF_001483705.2 Eufriesea mexicana | reverse complement strand
ACTTTTCAGTCAGATTCTTTTGTAATGCATTGGCTATAACAAACCAATGGGGTTCTTCCCCCTTATTTATGCGGAAAATCTTGCTCGCCGCAATATTAGACGAAAATGTCAATAAATTTGAATTTTCAGTCTGATTCTATTGCAATGCTATGGCTATAGCAAACCAATAGCATCCTTCGTCCATATTTACGCAGAAAGGTTTGCTCACCGCAGTATTAGACGAAAATGTCAATA
>NW_017057246.1:0-234 GCF_001483705.2 Eufriesea mexicana | reverse complement strand
TTTCCATGATGGAACGACTTAGAAATATTAAACTCTAAACAGCAGGTACTCCATAAAACGGAAATCGGTTTTAGTCTAGGAACATTTTCACAGAACTTCGCCTATACCGTTGGAACGTCTTTGACTACTCCATCCATTGTTGAGGTTATTACCTGTATGACTATAACAATGGGTAATAAACGAATATGGAAGCAGGATACAATTTAACACTAGATTTACGGAAGCCGTCTGTAG
>NW_017057245.1:0-234 GCF_001483705.2 Eufriesea mexicana | reverse complement strand
GGATGAGTTGCTCCAATTATACGATGGTAACAGATTTAGTTAATTTATATTAAGACTGTTAATGTTGTAATTGTTTTTAAATTAAACTAATCGTTAAAAAAAAGACACATGCTTTCCTTTACCTGTCAATTTGTCAGGTGTCAAATGTGTAGAAATTGGAATACAGATAGGGTCCGTGAACCTAGTGTTAAGAAAGAACTGTAATCAATATATTCACTCATATTCATCGTATCG
>NW_017057244.1:0-234 GCF_001483705.2 Eufriesea mexicana | reverse complement strand
TTATAGATTTTGAATAGACCTATCCTCTGGCAAGAAGATGGCAGTAATTGCCATTGGATTGAATGCGTAAGGCGATATATTCACCAAGCTACAACAGGTTATAGATTGCGGATTGTCCTATTCTCTGGCAACTAGATGGCTGTAACTGCCGTTGGATTGAAGGAGTTAGGAGATCTATTCACCAAGCTATAACAGGTTATAGATTTTGAATATACCTATATTCTGGCAAGTAGA
>NW_017057243.1:0-234 GCF_001483705.2 Eufriesea mexicana | reverse complement strand
AGAATCTTTTCTCCTTATTTATGTAATAAAATTAGCTCACCACGATATTAATCGAAAATGTCAATAAAACTGAATTTTCCAGCCGGATTCTACATGACTGCAATGGCTATAGCTCGCCAATAGTATATTTCCCACTTACCAATGCAAGGAAGTAAGGTCACCACGATATTGGTCGAAAATGTCAATAAAATTGAATTTTCCAGTCAGATACTATAGCATTGCAATGGCTATAGC
>NW_017057242.1:0-234 GCF_001483705.2 Eufriesea mexicana | reverse complement strand
ACTGTTTTAACTCTTTGACTGCCACGCCGAAATCACACGTTTCTATCAGAACGCCACGGGAGTACACCGCTAGATGCAAGATTTGTTCTAATATGTTTTTAATGTTTTAATAAAAGATTTTAATTGTACATTTAATTGGGGCACTTTTTATTTCAAAGCATCTTCTAATTAGCGATTACATTCAAAATTCACTAGCTGTCAATTTTCGTTCAATGTAGTTCAAGTATTTCAAGT
>NW_017057241.1:0-234 GCF_001483705.2 Eufriesea mexicana | reverse complement strand
GGCTGAGGGGCGCAGGGAGGGACGTTGCTTCATTAGGAGCGGCGTTTCTTGTGGAGTCACGCCTCCACGCAACCGAGTCGGCCCATCCCAGGCCGAGGCATGCAAGGGCCTCAATCAGGAAGTGGGGAAATCTCACGACAGGTATGACCAGTACGGCATAAGCACTGGTACCGCGGGGTTTGACATTGAGCCCCCGGAGCGGCTAATCCGCTCCCACGTCGACCATCTGGGTTG
>NW_017057240.1:0-234 GCF_001483705.2 Eufriesea mexicana | reverse complement strand
GATAGGTTGAGCTATGTTACGTTTGGTTATGTTATGATTGGTTAGGTTAGGAGAGGATAGCTTATACTTTAGTGCCATAGACCGCTATTAGGGAGACTCCTGCGCCCCACGGTGCTCAAATATTTTCAGCTTGTCCCTGGCAGGCCGAGCAAGAGTGGTCCCGGCACGTTTCTGTGAGTCAGGTTACGTTCGACAACGTTGGGCAAGGAAAGGTTTGGTCACGATAGCTTTAAC
>NW_017057239.1:0-234 GCF_001483705.2 Eufriesea mexicana | reverse complement strand
GACAAGTGTGGCTCTGTTAGGACAGAATATCTTAGACTTTCGTGCCATTCACTGCCATTCGGAGGACTTCTTCGCCCTACTGCGCTCTAGTACGACCTGCTTGGCTCCGGGGTGGCCAGTAATACAGGTATCGGCACGTTCGGTTGGGTTACGTTACGGTTCGTTAGGGTAGGTTGGGGAGGCATGGTTAGGATTTCTTTGACTTTTGCGCCATACACTGATATTCGGAATATT
>NW_017057238.1:0-234 GCF_001483705.2 Eufriesea mexicana | reverse complement strand
TTGCATTGATATGGAATGTGCCTGGCAGTTTAGATTTTATCGACATTTTCAACTAATATCGTGTTGAGCTATCTTTCGTGCGTAGATAAGGCGGAAAGATTCTTTGGCGTGATATTGGCATTGCAATGCCAAAGAATCTGGCTGCAAAAACCAATTTTATTGACATTTACTACTAATATGGTGCTGAGCTAACTTTCTTCCATAAATCAGGAGGAAAGATTATGTTGGCATGCA
>NW_017057237.1:0-234 GCF_001483705.2 Eufriesea mexicana | reverse complement strand
GGGAAGGAAGTTATGTCACCACGATATCAGTTGAAAATGACCATAAAATTGAATTTTCCAGGAAGGTTCTATAGCATTGCAATGCCTATAATATGACAGCAGAATCTTTCCCCCTTGTTTATGCAAGAAAGTTAGCTCACCACAATATTAGTCGAAAATGTCTATAAAATAGAACTTTCTAGCCAGATTCTATAGCATTGCAATGGCAATAGCACGCCAATAGAATCTTTCCTC
>NW_017057236.1:0-234 GCF_001483705.2 Eufriesea mexicana | reverse complement strand
ATCCATACATCCATACACCATACATCCATACATCCATACATCCATCCATACATCCATACATATGCACATTAATACATCCATACATATATCCATCCATACATCCACCCACCCATACTTCCATGCAACCATACATCCATCCATCCATACATCCATACATATATACATCCATCTATCCATACATTCATACATATTTAAATCCATACATCCATACATCCGTGCATTCGCCCATCCGTA
>NW_017057235.1:0-234 GCF_001483705.2 Eufriesea mexicana | reverse complement strand
GCTATCCCATCCCAAACTAAGCAAACTTAACGTAATCAAAGGTAACATAACTCAACCCAACGTGCGGAGACGACTACTGCTGGCGTCCCCAGAGCAGTGCACGGCACACTAGCGCAATGTAGATCACAGAAATCCACCGAATAGCAGCGTACAGCACAATGGCCAAAGCTACCCCTTCCTAGCCTTGCCAATCGTAACACAGCCAAACGCGACGTAACTAAATCTAACGTGCCG
>NW_017057234.1:0-234 GCF_001483705.2 Eufriesea mexicana | reverse complement strand
AGGTACAAACTAAAAGATTAAACTAATTACGCAATTCACACTTGCATGTCAATTCTTCGAACTGTCACCGACTCGACTCTCTTTCAAACCTCGTGTATAACTCTCGTCAACAGGACTGTCCTAGGACAGCCCTTGCAGCCTCATTTAAACCTTGTGCTCTGTCTTCTTTCATACTCAAGCTTTCTTCTTTAATCACTCTTTTCCCATAGCCTCGGTCTCGAGGTGGCTCACGTA
>NW_017057233.1:0-234 GCF_001483705.2 Eufriesea mexicana | reverse complement strand
GCTATATAATCTGACTGGAAAGTTCAATTTTGTTGACATTCTCGACTAATATCTTGGTGAGATAATTTTGTTGCATAAATAAGGGAGAGAGATCCTATTGGCATGATATAGCCATTGCAACGCTATACAATCTGACAGCAAAACTCAATTTCATTAACATTTTCGAATGAGATCGTAGTGAGCTAAATTTGTTGCATAAATAAGGAGGTAAGATTGTATTGGTATGCTATATCC
>NW_017057232.1:0-234 GCF_001483705.2 Eufriesea mexicana | reverse complement strand
ACCTGACCTGTCCTGACTGATCTGTCCTGAGCTGACCTGAGCTGACCTGAACTGACCTGTCATTACCTGACCTGAACTGAACTGACCTGACTTTTCCAGAGGAGACCTCACCTGGCGTGACCTGACCTGACCTGACCAGACTGATTTGACCTGACCTGACCAGACATGACGTGACCTGACATGACCTGACCTGAACTGACCTAACCAGACCTGACCAGACCTGATCTGAACTGT
>NW_017057231.1:0-234 GCF_001483705.2 Eufriesea mexicana | reverse complement strand
CTACTAGGATCTGCTTGCCTCTGTGGAGGCCAGTAATAGCGGTCGTGGCAGGTTTGGTTGAGATAAGTTTTGCTTTGGTAGGCTTGGTTTGGTTCAGTTTGGTTCGCGTGGCTTCGGCTTTTGTGCTACACACTGCTATTCGGTCGACACCCGCGCTCTCGGTTGCTGTACTAGCATCTGCTTTCCTCTGCGGATGGCAGCAATAGTGGACCCGGCTCGTTAGGTTGAAATATT
>NW_017057230.1:0-234 GCF_001483705.2 Eufriesea mexicana | reverse complement strand
TAACACAAAGAAAATATCACCATTGAAACACGTATGAACTAATCTATGATATCAAAAATCTTCTATCGCGTTATTTTAAAAAATTCCGAGATAACTTCAGTGCCCAAAAAGCTTTTCAATAATCAGACTTTAGTAGCTACACCTTCTTTCTATGCTACGTCGAGGTAACCACTGCTGGGGTTAACGATTCGTACAATCCCCGAAGTAACGCCATTCGAACGTGACCAAAGAACG
>NW_017057229.1:0-234 GCF_001483705.2 Eufriesea mexicana | reverse complement strand
TATGTTACATCTGGCTAGATTAGGAGAGGATAACTTTGACTTTAGTACCAGAGTCTACCATTAATTTGATTGCTGTGCCACAGAGTGCTCTAATGCTTTCAGCTTGGCTCTGACAAGAACAGCAACGGTGGTCTCGGCACGTCACGATGAGACAGCTTACGTTCGGTTGGTCTGTGTTAGGTTACGTTTGGTAATGGTGGCGTCAACTTTTGTGCTGTACACTGCTATTCTGTG
>NW_017057228.1:0-234 GCF_001483705.2 Eufriesea mexicana | reverse complement strand
GTTCACAAATGACGACACGCTGCTGAGTACAGCCATCATGGTTAGTGAATATCAGCTGTCGACTTTACGGTACTTAGAACATCTACCAAGAGGGCACTTTTGCCGTTAGATACATCTGTTCACTTATGATATATATTCCACGGCATTTCTAGAACGATAAACGCAGAAACGTTTTCCCCCGAGATATTAGCAACTGAAAACACTGTGCAGAGTAAAACCATCATCACAGTAATT
>NW_017057227.1:0-234 GCF_001483705.2 Eufriesea mexicana | reverse complement strand
TCCATCCAAACAACCATAAATCCACACATCCATACATCCATAAAACCGTCCAACCATACAACCGTACATCCATACATACATCCATACGTACATCCATACCTCCATACAGACATCCATACATACATCCATAGTTATACCCATAAAGACATCCGTACATACATCCATACATCAATCCATACATGCATCCATACATACGCCCTTCCACACACGCATCCATAAATCCATACAGATATC
>NW_017057226.1:0-234 GCF_001483705.2 Eufriesea mexicana | reverse complement strand
AACTTTTGTGCTGTGCACTGCTTTTCGGTAGATTTCTGCGCTCTTCTGCGCTCTAATATCTTCGGTATTGCTCTGGGAAGGCCAGAAATGGTGGTCTCGGCAGGTTATGCTGAATCATGTTATGTACGGTTAAGTTGGGTTTGGCTGCGTTTGATATAGGCAGCTTCAACTTTGCGCTGTACACTGCTATTAGGTGGATTTCTGCGCTCTACTGCGCTCCAGTGTCTGCTGCTT
>NW_017057225.1:0-234 GCF_001483705.2 Eufriesea mexicana | reverse complement strand
GAATTGCAATGGCTATAGCTGGCCAAGAGAATCTTTCCTCCATATATATGCAAGAAAGTTACCCCACCACGATATTAGTCGAAGATGTCAATAAAAATGAATTTTCGAGGCAGATTAAATTGCATTGCAATATCTGTAGCACGCCAATGGTAACTTTCCTCCTTACTTATTCAAGAAAGTTGGCTTACCGCGATATTAGTCGAAAATGTTAATAAAATTGAATTTTCCAGTCAG
>NW_017057224.1:0-234 GCF_001483705.2 Eufriesea mexicana | reverse complement strand
TCGTTACAGAAAAATAGTAATTCTAAATTTTAAATTTTAAATTTTTAGAATCTGATTAAATGGTGACTGAGAGTCATCTCTTGAGTGCAAAGGGTTAATATCTGAGTAGTATGTAAAAGAGGTTTTACGTTGCTGTATATGAAGAAAGTTGTAAGTTCAGTAAAGGGAATCTAATTTTTACAGTATATTAATTGCCATCAATAATTTAACCCGTAACAATGCCGGTTTCACGTA
>NW_017057223.1:0-234 GCF_001483705.2 Eufriesea mexicana | reverse complement strand
AGCTTTTCTTCCCATTTCGAATCGTTCAAAAATTCCGCTCGTCTGGTGGTATTTTTAATTTAATACAAAAATTCGAAAATATTCTTCGTCGCGGATTCTCATAGATCTCAGCATAGACATCCGTGTTATTATTTATTTATATAAATTGGAGTATACAAGGGATCGAGTTAAACATTTTTATTAAAAATTCCGTGAGCATGTTCTAAGTGGATCCAAAGTAGACTCGTTCCTTTA
>NW_017057222.1:0-234 GCF_001483705.2 Eufriesea mexicana | reverse complement strand
CCCAGTCGGCACCTCAAGCAGATAATACTCATTCCCATCCTGCAAGTCTTTTCCAAGCAAATCACCACAGCGGTTTTAAAATAATTCTCTGGCACGACATCAATAGAACCGTCAGGTGCAATCATGGTCAACGCAGGCGGGTTGAGTCGCCCTGAACATGCCTACTACTGCTTATAGTTCGTTCCTCAATCCTACCCAGTCCATAGACCGACACGACCTCTCCTTTCACATTAA
>NW_017057221.1:0-234 GCF_001483705.2 Eufriesea mexicana | reverse complement strand
TCCAAGCCACCCTAACCAAACATAACCTACACTAACCAATCAAACGTAACATAACACAAAAAAGCGATCCACGCCCACTATTGCCGGGCTTCCCACAGACAAGCAGAGGGTCGTAGAGCAATGCGGAGCGCAGGTGTCGGACGAATCTCATTGTACACCACAAAAGTCGATGCTATTCGAACCAAACATAACCTAACCTAGCCAACCCAAACCTAAACTGACTCAACCTAACTC
>NW_017057220.1:0-234 GCF_001483705.2 Eufriesea mexicana | reverse complement strand
CAGGTATGTTACGTTAGGTTAGGATAGGTTAGGACATGTTTGGTTAGGGTAGCATTGACTTTCTTGCTATGCACAGTTACTCGGTGCTTTCCTGTCCACTACAGTGCTCTAATTTGCCGTGCCTTGCTCTGGAGAGGCCAGAAATTGTGGTCGTGGCTCGTTAGGTTTAGCTACGTTACGGTTGGTTTGGTTAGGTTTGTACAGGTTTGGTTAGGGTGGCTCTGACTTTTGTGC
>NW_017057219.1:0-234 GCF_001483705.2 Eufriesea mexicana | reverse complement strand
TATAGATAGTACTGTGGTGTCAGTTGTTTATGTCTCGAGGAATAACTGACCTGCATTTCTCGTTGCAGAATTGCTGTATGACATAAAACCTCAGTGACCAGCCTGATCAATCTGCAACAGTGTTCTGTTGGTAGTCATACCAATTACCGTAATGTGAATTCTATACTTTAATGCAGAAATACTTAGGAACATACACCATCAGTGAACAAATTAATCCAAAGTCTTCATTACTGT
>NW_017057218.1:0-234 GCF_001483705.2 Eufriesea mexicana | reverse complement strand
CTGTGCTGTTGTAACGGTCTCTCTCGGAGTGGTGCTGTCCTGAGCAGTAGTGCGCTGTGCTGTCTGTGCGGTGATATTCCGTGCCATTTATTGCTCTGCGTTTCAGCTACGTTCTCCTGCGCGCTGCTCTGGCGGTAAAACTAAAAAATTTCGGTAAAAATTCAACGGCTTATTCCGAAGATGTACCGACCATGCGCAGTACTCTTCGCTCTTCCTGTCTTGAATATGAATGGG
>NW_017057217.1:0-234 GCF_001483705.2 Eufriesea mexicana | reverse complement strand
TATCCTAATATATCCAATCTTAACATACACGAACGTAGCATAACTCAACCTAACGTACCCCGATCACTATCGCTGGTCTCCCCAGATTCGAGCCGATATTAGTAGAGGACAGTGAGGCGCATATCTGCATAGAATCGCAGTGAACAGCACAAAAATCATATATATCCTGGCCTAAACAAAGCTGACATAACGTAACCAAACGTAGCTTACCCCAACGTAACGAACCGCGGCCAC
>NW_017057216.1:0-234 GCF_001483705.2 Eufriesea mexicana | reverse complement strand
AATAGAATCTTTCCTCTGTATTTATGCAAGAAAGTTAGCTCAACACGATATTAGTCGAAAATGATAATAAAATTATATTTTCCAGACAGATTCTATAGCATTGCAAAGGCTATAGCTCGCCAGTAGTATCTTTCCTCCTTATTTGTGCAGGCATGTCAGCTCACCACGATCTTAGTCGAAAATGTCAATAAAACTGAATTTTTCATCCGGATACTATAGAATTGCAATGGCCAT
>NW_017057215.1:0-234 GCF_001483705.2 Eufriesea mexicana | reverse complement strand
TACTAGAACGAGGTAGGGCACAGAAAGCCTGCAAGTGACAGTGTCTTACACAAGAGACAAAGACATCCTAATATAACCTGTCCTAGACTAAACCAACCAAACGTAGTATAGCAAAACTTATAGAACCGAGCCTTATATTGGTGACCTCCGCTGAGCCAAGCAGAAGATAAGAGTGCACACTAGAGAGCAGATCTCCACCAAAGAGCAGGGTATAACACAGAAGTCAAAGTTACC
>NW_017057214.1:0-234 GCF_001483705.2 Eufriesea mexicana | reverse complement strand
TGGTATTTAGAATCGAGGGGGTCTAATAATTATAACTGTCATTTAGGGAGAGAAGAAGTATATCTAAATTATTGTGACTGGACAGATGTGTTTTCTTGAGGTATTAGGATTTATCAAATAGATAGGAGATGGAGTTATTGGTACGTTGAAAATTTGTAGAATTTAAGATCGAGGGGGTCTAACAAGTGTAAATGTCATTTAAAGAGGGAAGAAGTATATGTAAATTGTTACTGG
>NW_017057213.1:0-234 GCF_001483705.2 Eufriesea mexicana | reverse complement strand
GTGTATAATACTCATGTGCAATAGATCTCTAATAAAATCTACATTAATCGTTATAAACACATGGTTGTATTATTGACATCCTGTTTCAACTTCCATCTTCTGATATTGTGGCCGGTGACTATAGTCACCCTTAGTAGCGAAAGGGTTACCTAAGGTCATGCAACGATGGTAACAGGCCTGTTAGAGGTTGCAGGCCAATACCGACTTTTGTACTTCAAGAACCTTCGATAGCAT
>NW_017057212.1:0-234 GCF_001483705.2 Eufriesea mexicana | reverse complement strand
TATTACAGCGCAGTAGAGCACACAAATCCACAGTATAGCAGTGTACAGCAGAAAAGTCATAGTTATCCTGACCTAGCCCAACCAAACGTAACATAACCGAACGGAAACTTACGTAAATTAACGTGACTACTCCTCTATCGCTGACCACCCCAGTGTCAAGTAGAATACACTGGAGCACATTGGAGTGCAGAAATCCGCCGCATTGAATTGTATAGAAGAAAGGTAAGAGATATG
>NW_017057211.1:0-234 GCF_001483705.2 Eufriesea mexicana | reverse complement strand
CATCCACCAATCCATCCAACCATACATCCATCCAACCATACATATATTCATCCATACATCCCCGCACCCATACCTCCATAAATGCATCCAATCGTACGTCCATCATACGATGTATCCATCCACCCGTACATCCATTCATACATACATCCATACGTCCGTAAATCCGTTCACCCATACCTCAATCCATCCATACATCCATCCATCCATCTAACCATTCATCCATACATACATCCA
>NW_017057210.1:0-234 GCF_001483705.2 Eufriesea mexicana | reverse complement strand
TCAAGCTAAACAGGCCAAACATATCACTTTGCAGATAGTATGATATCCATTTTATAGCATATTCCACTATACATCATTTAAAAAATTGACATAATTTTGTTCAACTAAACATAACAAACTGATGTAAGCTGATTAAAATGTTAAACAGAGGTAAGAGAAAAATAAAGTAAGCAAATACAATGAAATAAATATCTACCATTACTTGCACTTTATCTGTTACAATTGATAAAAAAT
>NW_017057209.1:0-234 GCF_001483705.2 Eufriesea mexicana | reverse complement strand
TAGCTTCGGGTAGGTAAGGTTAGGTTAGGTTATGTCGGCTTAGGTAAGGATGGGTTAGGTTGGTTAGGGTTACGTTAGTTCGGCTTGGGTTAGGTCAGGCCGAGTTAGATTAGGATAGGTTACGTTAGGTTAGGTTAGGTTGGATTGGGTTCGTTGGGTTGAGTTGGTTTTGGTTAGGTTAGGTTAGGTTAGATTAGGTGAAGTTAGGTTAGGTTAAGTTAGGATAGGTTCGCA
>NW_017057208.1:0-234 GCF_001483705.2 Eufriesea mexicana | reverse complement strand
GTTAGCTCACAACGATATTAGTCGAAAATGTCAGTAAAATTGAATTTTCCAGCAACATTCTGTCGCACTGTAATGCCTATAGCACGCCAACAGAATCTTTTCTTCTTATTTACGCAATAAGGTTAGCTCACAACGATATTAGTCGGAAATGTCAATAAAATTATATTTGCAATACAGACTCTATAGCGTTGCAATGGCAATAGCACTCAAAAAGCATCTTTCCTCCTTACTTAA
>NW_017057207.1:0-234 GCF_001483705.2 Eufriesea mexicana | reverse complement strand
TTCTGAAGCGTTCGCGATGCTCAAGATGAATTATCTTTGTTACCAGAATGGAAAAAGCTGTGGAAAGAGAAAAGCAGAGCCTTCGAACGGTACTCTCGAAGCGTTCGGTGTCAGTCCGTTGATTTGCCACGGATTTATCGCTTTGGTAGATGCTTCGAGTTGTTACCAGAGGATTTGGATGTGGTTAATGGAATGTTTGGATTCGTTCTTCTGCGGTGGATGAAATAATGGCGA
>NW_017057206.1:0-234 GCF_001483705.2 Eufriesea mexicana | reverse complement strand
AATAAATTTGGGTTTTCCAATCACATTCTATATCAACGCAATGGCTATAGCACACCAATAGAACCTTTCCTCCTTATTTATGCAAGATAGGTGGCTCACCACGATATTAGACGCATATGTCAGTAAAATTGAATTTTCCTGCCAGAGTCCATAGCATTGCGAAGGCTATACCACGCCATTAGAATCTTTCCCCCTTACTTATGCAAGGGAGATAGCTCACCACGGTATTAGTCG
>NW_017057205.1:0-234 GCF_001483705.2 Eufriesea mexicana | reverse complement strand
CTCAGCATGAAACCCAAATTCCATCCAATCCAGTGCCACCTTGGAACCAAATGAAACCGTATCGTTGCCAATCTAGGTCCACCTCCAAACCGAAGCTCACCATGGAATATACAGCTCATGCAGACTCTATCGTCGAATGAACCTCAGCATGAAACCCAAATTCCATCCAACCCAGTGCCACCTTGGAACCAAATGAAACCGTATCATTGCCAATCTAGGACCACCTCCAAACCG
>NW_017057204.1:0-234 GCF_001483705.2 Eufriesea mexicana | reverse complement strand
TTTTTATTTCCGAATTTTTTCATCGTTGGTTTGTTATCTTGAACCGGTCGATCGGAAGGGTGCTGGACATGAAGTTGTCTTCTACACGGGAGTACTTAGCGTATGCTAGACGGTCTTTTGAATAATCGCGAACTCGTTCGGACGCGTCGCGATTTACCACTTGCTCGCGTTTTTATATTTCATTCCCAATTTTTACGGGAACGTGAAAGTATCGTAGTGTAGAAATAAAATATT
>NW_017057203.1:0-234 GCF_001483705.2 Eufriesea mexicana | reverse complement strand
TCGTGGGATATCGTGCGGTAACCGCGCACGAGCCTGATCGCCATCCTGCGAGCGACTCGCCGCTGAATTGCCAGACTGCGCGGACTAGTGACCTGGTCGTTCGCCCAGATCGGAGCCCCGAAAAGTGACACCGAGCGAACGACTCCCGTATAGAGGCGTCGCACCCTCCATTCTGGCCCACCCAGGTTGGGTAGCAGGCGACACAGCGCCCCCGCCATACCCTCCAGGCGTGCT
>NW_017057202.1:0-234 GCF_001483705.2 Eufriesea mexicana | reverse complement strand
CCAAGCAGTACATACTGCAGCACAGAAGAGCGCAGAATACCACCGTAAAACAGTGCACAGCAGAAGAGGTGAAGCTATCCCCACCAAACTTGTCGAAACGCTGCCTAACCGAGCGTGACGTAAATAGACATAACGTGCCGAAACCACTACGGCTGCCCCCACCCCCAGAGCCAAGCAGGACATACTAGAGAACAGTAGAGCACAGAACTCAACCTAATAGCAGACTATAACACT
>NW_017057201.1:0-234 GCF_001483705.2 Eufriesea mexicana | reverse complement strand
CAATAGAATCTTTTCTCCTTATTTATGTAATAAAATTAGCTCACCACGATATTAGTCGAAAATTTCAATAAAATTGAATTTTCCAGTGAGATTCTATGGCATTGTAATGGCAATAGCACGCCAATAGGATCTTTTCTCCTTATTTATGTAATAAAATCAGTTCACCACGATAATAGTCGAAAATGTGAATAAAATTGAATTTTACAGCCAGATTCTACAGGACTGCAATGGCTA
>NW_017057200.1:0-234 GCF_001483705.2 Eufriesea mexicana | reverse complement strand
ATGTTCACTAGCAGATGTATATAAATTAGCTTCCAATCCACATCCACCTCAAAGCTTACAATTACTTATGGTTTGTATAGTTTAATCGATATCGCTCCACCCGTTATTTATCCATGATGATCCACTTGTTGGAGCCACAATTTTGGACATCTGTGTTTTGGTTCAGTGTCTTAAAGTTAAAAAAATTAAGAAATTTGACAATTACAAAAAGAGACGGGATTATTTCTTGTCTCT
>NW_017057199.1:0-234 GCF_001483705.2 Eufriesea mexicana | reverse complement strand
CTCTGGCAAGCAGGTGGACATACTTGCCATTGGATTGAAGGCGTCAGGCGATCTATTCACCAATCTACAACAGATTATAGATATTGAATAGTCCTTCACTCTGGCAAGAAGATGGCTGTTCTTCCCATTGGATTGAAGGCGTCAGGCGATCTATTCACCAAGCTATAACAAGTGATAGATTTTGAATAGACCTATTCTCTGGCAAGTAGATGGCTGTACTTGCCATTGGTTTGA
>NW_017057198.1:0-234 GCF_001483705.2 Eufriesea mexicana | reverse complement strand
CGAAATCCGAAAAATATTTGTTAATTATTATTAACTATCGAAATAAAATTAACGTAATAATCTTCGAAATATCGAAACAATATAATCCTACTTGATAATTGATCTTATTTACTATTTCAAAAAATATCGTCGACTTCATAGTGTTTTGATCGACTGTTCTATGGAAAAAATTAATCTGTATGGTGCTTACGTCTTTCTACGAAAGTAAGCTCGTTCAATTGAAGTTAGGTTTAG
>NW_017057197.1:0-234 GCF_001483705.2 Eufriesea mexicana | reverse complement strand
ACTTTCATGCATAAATATGGAGGAAGGATTCTACCGGCGGGCTGTAGCCATTGCAATCCTATAGAATCTGTCAGAAAATCCAATTTTATTAACATTTTCGGCCAATACCGAGGCGAGCTTACTTTCTTGTATAAATAAGGAGCAAAGATACTATTGGCGTGCTATAGCCATTGCAATGCTACAGCTTCTGGCTCGAAATTTCAATTTCATTGACTTTTCCGACTAATGTCGTGC
>NW_017057196.1:0-234 GCF_001483705.2 Eufriesea mexicana | reverse complement strand
CCATGGCAAGTACAGACATATACATGCCAGAAAATAGGTCTATTCAAAGTCTATAATCTGTTATAGCTATGCGTATAGATCTCCTAACGCCTTCAATCCAATGGCAAATACCGCCATCTACTTGCCAGGGAATATGTATATTGAAAATCTATAGCCTGTTATAGCTTGGTTAGTAGATCGCCTAACGCCTTCAATCCAATGGCAAGTACAGCCGTCTACTTGCCAGAGAATAGG
>NW_017057195.1:0-234 GCF_001483705.2 Eufriesea mexicana | reverse complement strand
CGTTAAGATATACTTGACTTTTGTGCCACACTCTGTTATTCGGTGGCTATCTTCGCTCTACTGTGCTCTAGTGTACTACGCTTGGCTCTGGGAATTCCAGCAATAGTGGTCTCGGCGCGTTGGGTTATGCTGTGTTGCGTTTGGTTATATTACGTTTCGACAGGTTAGGAGAGGATAGCTGTGACTTTTATGCTCTACGTTGCCGTTCGTCGAACTTCTCCGCTCTACATTGCT
>NW_017057194.1:0-234 GCF_001483705.2 Eufriesea mexicana | reverse complement strand
ATACATCCGCAAAACACATCCGCACATGCAACAATATATACACCGATACATACATCCATGCATTCATATATCCATCATTCCGCACAACCACCCATTCGTACGTCCACCAATCTATACATCCGTCAATCTATGAATTCATACACGCATACGTACATACATCCATCTATCCGCACATCCATCCATCCATACATCCATCCATGCACCAATCCACTCATACATGTTTCCCCTCGCCCA
>NW_017057193.1:0-234 GCF_001483705.2 Eufriesea mexicana | reverse complement strand
GTCGCGTTTGTTTCGGTTAGATTTGTATGAGCTATGTTAAGATATCTTCGTCTTTCGTGCTATCCACTACCATTATATGGACCTCTGCTCTCTACTCTCCTCCAATATGCCCTGCATAGCGATGTGGATGCCACCAATATTGGACTAGGCATGTAAGGTTGGGATTGGCTGCGTTTGGCCTGGATCGGTTAAGTCAGATCAGGTTAAGATATCCTTTACTCCACCGCCATAGAC
>NW_017057192.1:0-234 GCF_001483705.2 Eufriesea mexicana | reverse complement strand
AGGTATATTCAATATCTATAACCTGTTATATCATGGTGAATAGATCGCCGAACGCCATCAATCAAATGGCAAGTACAGCCATCTGCTTGCCAGAGAATAGGCCTATTCAAGATCTATAATCTGTTGTAGCATGGTGAATACATCGCCTAACGCCTTCAATACAATGGCAAATACAGCCATCTACTTGCCAGAGCAATAGTCTATTCAAAATATATAAGCAGCCATAGCTTGGTG
>NW_017057191.1:0-234 GCF_001483705.2 Eufriesea mexicana | reverse complement strand
TATAGTGTGTTACAGCTTGGTGATAAGATCGCCTAACGCTGTCAATCGAATGGCAAGTACA
Source organism: Eufriesea mexicana (assembly GCF_001483705.2). Taxonomy (NCBI): domain Eukaryota; kingdom Metazoa; phylum Arthropoda; class Insecta; order Hymenoptera; family Apidae; genus Eufriesea; species Eufriesea mexicana. Next base: position 173 of record NW_017057191.1, on the reverse strand, counting down.
GCAATCTACTTTCCAGAGAATAGGTCTATTCAAATCTGTATCCTGTTATAGCTTGGAGAATATATCGCCTAACGCCTTCAATCCAATGACAACTACAGATATCTACTCATCAGAGCATAGGCCTATTCAAGATCTATAATCTGTTATTGCTTGGTGAATACATCGCCTAACGC
>NW_017057190.1:0-234 GCF_001483705.2 Eufriesea mexicana | reverse complement strand
CGGCAATAGTGGTATCGTTATGTTAGGTTGAGTTGTGTTACGTTTGGATGTGTCACGTTTGGTATGGTTCGGATAGGCAACTTCGACTTTTGTGCTTTACACTGCTAAAAGGTAAATTACTGTGAACTACTATGCTCTGCAACATCCTGCTTTGCTCTGGGGAGGCCAGGGGAAGTGATCGCGTCACGTTAATTTGAGTCATATTGCGTTCGTTGTGGTTAAGTTTTGTCAGGT
>NW_017057189.1:0-234 GCF_001483705.2 Eufriesea mexicana | reverse complement strand
AATATCTACACATAACGAGCCGAGACCGCAATTGCTGGCCTCCCCGGAGCCAAGCAGAGCATACTAGGTCACAGTGGAACGTAGAAAAACAGCGAATAGCACTGTATGACACAAAAGTCCAAGCCATCATAGCCAAGCGTGACCTAACCTGAACTAACCGAACGAAATATGGCTCAACCAATCGCGCAGCGACCACCATTTCTGCCCTCCCCAGATTCGAACAGAGTATAGTAG
>NW_017057188.1:0-234 GCF_001483705.2 Eufriesea mexicana | reverse complement strand
TGCAAAGGGTTAAATATCAAGGTTGCTGATGACCACCTATGGAGGAACACTTATGAGGAGAAAATTTAGAGAGAAATTCGAGCCAGCCATGAAAATTCAGATGAAAAATGAATTTAACCAGCGACATTGGAAAATTTTTAGAATAATCAGAGTAGCATTCCATGTTGTTTTTCCGAGAAGAATAGGTTCTCGAGTGATGTCGTTTGTAGATATGGGAGACAGGATAACGAGTTT
>NW_017057187.1:0-234 GCF_001483705.2 Eufriesea mexicana | reverse complement strand
GTGGTGAGTTAACTTTCTTGCATAAATAAGGAGGAATGATATTATTGCCGTGCTATTGCCATTGCAGTGCTACAGAATCTCGATGGAAAGCTCAATTTTATTGTCATTTTCAACTAGTGTCATAGTGAGCTAACTTCCTTGCATAAACAAGGAGGAAAGATTACATTGGCAAGCTATAACCAATGCAATGCTGCAGAATCTGGCAGGAAAGTTCAATTTTATTGTCATTTTCGA
>NW_017057186.1:0-234 GCF_001483705.2 Eufriesea mexicana | reverse complement strand
TCTACAAATTTGGAATATGAAGGATACAGATACGATGTCAAATCCGAGATCTATTTTATGACTTCTTATCGCTATCCAGAGCTAAGAAATACTACCTATCCTAAATAATGTTAGATTACTCTACGATTTCTTATATAGGACTACTCTACTCCCAAGCTATAATTGAAATTTTTACACCCCTGATGATCCCTATCTAAGAAAGGCTTAGTTATCCTAAATAATGTCAAATTACTC
>NW_017057185.1:0-234 GCF_001483705.2 Eufriesea mexicana | reverse complement strand
GCAAACAGAACATGGCACAGAAGCGAGGAAGTGATAGCAGGAGGGCGCACCGGTGCGCAGGAGAGCACAGCGGAGTCCAGTGTTTCTCCGAATACCAATGAACAGCTGCGAATAGCACAGATACCTTAATTATGCTAACCGATACAAACTACTGCAGGGCACAGAAGAGCACAGGGGAGGGCAGCTGAGCGCATGAAGGCACTGCCGTGGACAGCAGAGTACGGTATAGCGCCG
>NW_017057184.1:0-234 GCF_001483705.2 Eufriesea mexicana | reverse complement strand
CTTCTTCCTTATTATTGAATATTAATTGATTAATTAATTATGTTAGTATATATTATTGTATATATTATATTAATTAATTGTAATAATTAATTAATATACTATAATAAACAAAACCTTCTTTCAAAGTTACTTTTTATAGAACTTCAGGATTATCAATATTTTTGGTAAATTATATCATATTCTTCTTCACTATATATATTTTCTTTGTTATTATTAAATACATTGCAATTAATT
>NW_017057183.1:0-234 GCF_001483705.2 Eufriesea mexicana | reverse complement strand
GTTACGTTTGGCTATGTTAGGTTAGCGTTGCATCAACTCTTGCGCTATGCACTGCGATTCTATTGATTTCTGCGCTCTAGTCTCCTCTCATATGTTCTGCTTTGCTGTGAGGAGGACAGCGATAGCGGCCTCGGCATGTTTGGAAGGTGTACGCTACGTTCGGTTTCGTTCCGTTTGGCTAGGTTAGGACAGGTTAGCTTTGACATTTGTGCTATACATTGCTATACGGTGGAT
>NW_017057182.1:0-234 GCF_001483705.2 Eufriesea mexicana | reverse complement strand
GAGCAGAAATCCACCGAACAGCTGTGTATAGGACAAGAGTCAAAGCTAAAGCTACCGAACATGGCACAGCCTAACCAAGCCAAATGTAACATAACTCAACCTAACGTACCGAGGCCACTATTGCTGGCGTCCCGATGGCCAAGCAGAAGGTATCAGAGCTCAGTGGAGCGTAGGAATGTATCGAATAGCAGAGTATAGCACAAACGTCAAAGCTATCCTATCCTAAGCTGTTCA
>NW_017057181.1:0-234 GCF_001483705.2 Eufriesea mexicana | reverse complement strand
GGCTTTGACTTTTAAGTTATACGCCTCTATTCGGTGGATTTCTGCGTTCTACTGTGATCTAATTTGTTCTGCTTGACACTGTGGCGGCCAGCAATGGAGGTATCGCATCGTTAGGTTTAGATATTCCACGTTTGATTACGTTAGGCTTTGTCATGTTATGTTAGGTTATCATTGACTTTTGCCCAATACACTGCTATTTGGTCACTTTCTGGGCTCTACTGTGCTCTAGTATAT
>NW_017057180.1:0-234 GCF_001483705.2 Eufriesea mexicana | reverse complement strand
AGGATCCTATTGGTTTGCTATAAGCATTGCATTGCAATATAATCTGACGGAAAAGTCCAATTTCATTGACATTTTCGTCCAATATTGTGGAGAGCAAGCCATTCTGCTTAAATACGATGGATGGATTCTATTGGTTTGCTATAGCCATTGCATTGCAATAGAGTCTGGCTAAAAAGTTCAGTTTTATTAACATTTTCGACCAATTTCTTTTTGAGGAAAGTTTTCTGCAGAAAT
>NW_017057179.1:0-234 GCF_001483705.2 Eufriesea mexicana | reverse complement strand
AGTTAGGTTACGTTCGGGTTGGTTAGGTTAGGTTAAGCTTGGTTAGGATAGCTTTGACTTCGTAGTATGCACAGAAATTCGGGGGACTCATGGCTTCTACTGCGCCCTACTCTAATCTGCTAGATCCCGGGGAGGCCAGCAATAGTGGTCGCTGCACGTTATGTTGACTTCGTCAAGGTTAGGTCAGGTTAAGTTGGTTTGCGTTAGGTTTGGATATCTTTGACTTTTCTGCCG
>NW_017057178.1:0-234 GCF_001483705.2 Eufriesea mexicana | reverse complement strand
TGTGCCGCGATTTCCCGCTACTTCGCTCGATACCAATGGAAAGTCCTTGTTTCCGGGAATTTCATTGGACCCCATCCGTGTTTTGACAGACGCAGTTACCCCCTGGTCGACCGAGGTCGCAACGTGGTGTTATTCCAAACGGAAGGGAGAATAAAGGGAATTTAACACTAGATTTACGAAACCCAATTTGACAGATGGGTTGCTCCAATTATACGATAGTAACTTATTTAGTTA
>NW_017057177.1:0-234 GCF_001483705.2 Eufriesea mexicana | reverse complement strand
ACAATCGCAGTGAATAGCGCAATAGTCAAAGAAATACCAACGAAGCCTTCCTGACCTATCGCAACGCATCGTAACATAACTCAACCTAGCGTGCAGAGACCACCGCTACTGGCCACCCCAGATCCAAGCAGAACACATTAGAGGTGAGTAGAGAGATGAAGTCCATAGAAAGTCTGTATATAGCAAAAAATGCAAAGCTATCCTAACCTGACACAAACTATCCTATCCTGACCA
>NW_017057176.1:0-234 GCF_001483705.2 Eufriesea mexicana | reverse complement strand
TTAGTGCAATAGTCTGCTATTAGGTGGGCTTCTGCCCTCTACTGTGCTCTACTATACCCTCCTTACGATTGGTTATGTTAAGTATGTTCGGGTTAAGTTCGGATCGCTCTGACTTACTTTTCAAAGACAGCTGTTCGGTGCATTTCTGCGCAATACTCAACTCTACCATACTCTGCTCGACACTGTGGAGGCCAGCAATACTGGTCGCTGCACGTTCGGTTGAGTTAGGTTTCG
>NW_017057175.1:0-234 GCF_001483705.2 Eufriesea mexicana | reverse complement strand
GTCATGTTGTATCTGACTTTTGTGCTATACACTGCAATTCGGTGGCTCTCTGCGTTCTACATTGCTCTACTACACTCAGCTCGACTTCGGGGACGCGAGCAATTGTGGTCGTACCACGTCAAGTTGTGCTACATTACGCTTGCTTATGTTTGGCTAGGTTAATTTTACTTAGGGTAGCTCTAACTTTCGTGTTATGCACTGCCATCAGGTGGATTTCTGTGATCAGCAGTGCTC
>NW_017057174.1:0-234 GCF_001483705.2 Eufriesea mexicana | reverse complement strand
TATCCATCCATACATCCATCTATCGACACAGCCATCCGTCCATACATTCATCCATCCATACAAACATCCTTCCATACATCCATCCATTCATACATCCACCCATACATACATCGATCGATCCATACTTCTATCCACCATACGTCCATACCAATATACTTCCATACATCCATTCATCCGTACATCAATACATTCGTACATCCATACAACCACACATCCATACATCCATAAATCCGT
>NW_017057173.1:0-234 GCF_001483705.2 Eufriesea mexicana | reverse complement strand
CGTGGTGAGCTAACTTACTTGCATACATAAGGAGGAGAGATTCTACTGGCGTGCTATAGACATCGCAATGCTATAGAATAGTCGTGGAAAATTCAATTTTATTGACATTTTCGACTAATTTCTTTGTGAGCTATCTTCCTCGCATAAGTAAGGAGAAAAGATCCGTTCGGAGTGCTATAGCCATTGCAATGCACTGGAATCAGGATGGAAAGTGCAATTTTATTGACAGTTTCG
>NW_017057172.1:0-234 GCF_001483705.2 Eufriesea mexicana | reverse complement strand
TATTGTCATTTTCGACTAATATCGTGGTGAAATGACGTCCATGCATAAGTAAGGAGGAATGATTCTTTTGGAGTGCTATTGAGATCGCAATGTCGTAGAATCTGGCTGGTAAATTCAATCTCATCGACATTTTTGACTAATATCGTGGAAAGCTAGCTTTCTTGAATAAATATGGTGGAAAGAATCTATTGGCGTGCAATAGCCATTTCAATACTATAGAGTCTGGCTGGAAAG
>NW_017057171.1:0-234 GCF_001483705.2 Eufriesea mexicana | reverse complement strand
TGCGTTCTAGATTGCTCTAATACGTCCTGCTTGGCTCTGTGAAGACTGAAATTGCGGTCTCGAAACGTTAGGTTGAGTTATGTTACGTTTGGTAACGCTACGTTTGGCTATGTTAGGAGAGAATGCCATTGACTTCTTTGCTACAAACTGCTATTCCGTGGTTTTCTGCTATCTACTCTGCTCTAGTATGTTCTGCTTGGCTCTGGGGAGGCCAGCAGTAGTGGTCCCCTCTCG
>NW_017057170.1:0-234 GCF_001483705.2 Eufriesea mexicana | reverse complement strand
GACTGCTGTACTTGCCATTGGATTGCAGGCGACAGGCGATCTAATCACCAAGCTATGGCAGCTCATAGGTTTTGAATAGACTCTTTCTGTGGCAAGTAGACGGCAGTACCTGCCATTGGATTGATGGCTTTAGGCGATCTATTCACCATGCTACAACAGGATATAGATTTCGAATAGACCTATTCTCTGGCAAGTAGATGGCAGTACTTGCCATTGGATTGTGGCCGTTAGGCG
>NW_017057169.1:0-234 GCF_001483705.2 Eufriesea mexicana | reverse complement strand
TTGTGGTGAGCTGACATCCTTGCATGTGTAAGGAGGAAAGATTCTACTGGCGAGCTTTAGCCAATGCAATGCTATTGAATCTGTCAGGAAAATTTAATTTTATTGACACTTATGAATAATATCGTGGTGAGGTAGCTCTCGTGGATAAATAAGGAGGTAAGATTCTATTGTCCAGCTATAGCCATTGCTATTCTATAGTATCGGGATGGAAAATTCAATTTTATTGACATTTTC
>NW_017057168.1:0-234 GCF_001483705.2 Eufriesea mexicana | reverse complement strand
TTTCGACTGATATCGTGGTGAGCTAACTTTCTTGCATAAACAAGGAGGAAAATTATATTGGCATGCTATACCCATTGCAATGCTATAGAATCTGGCCGGAAAATACAATTTTATTGACATTTTCGAAAAATATTGTGGTGCGCTTCTTTTCCTGCATAAATAAGGAGGAAGGATACACTTGGCGTGCTATAACCATTGCAATGATATAGAATGTGCCTGGCAGATTCAATTTTT
>NW_017057167.1:0-234 GCF_001483705.2 Eufriesea mexicana | reverse complement strand
AGCTTAGGTTCGGTCTGGTAGGTATGGACGTATTCGACTTTTGTGCTATACACTGCCATGCCGTGGATTTTTTAGCTCTGCTGCTCTCTAGTATACTGTGCTTGGCTCTGGGGATGCCAGCAACAGTAGTCTCGCCACGTTATGTTGAATTATGTTACGCTTGGTTATGTTAGGTTTGGTTTCGTGGAAGAGGATAGCTTCTACTTTTGCGGGATTCACTGTTATTCGGTGAAT
>NW_017057166.1:0-234 GCF_001483705.2 Eufriesea mexicana | reverse complement strand
ACAGCTTGCCAATATAATCTTTCCCCCTTGTTTATGCAAGAAAGTTAGCTCACCACGATATTAATCAAAATGTCAATAAAATTAAATGTTCCAGACTGAATCTTCTGCATTGCGTTGGCTGTAGCACTCCAGAAGAATTTTTCCACCTTCCGTATGCAAGGAAGTTAGCTTACCACGGTAAGAGTCAAAAATGTCAATAAAATTGAATCTGCCGGGCACATTCTATATCATTGC
>NW_017057165.1:0-234 GCF_001483705.2 Eufriesea mexicana | reverse complement strand
GAGTGGATGGATGTATGGATGGACGTATTTTCGTGTGTATGGATGTATGGATGTATATATGTATGGATGTATATATGTATGGATGTATGAATGGATGGATGTATGAATGTACGAATGTATGGATGTACGGATGTATGGATGTACGGATTAATGGATGTATGGATGTATATCTGTATGGATGTATGGATGGATGGATGTATCGTATGATAGACGTACGAATGGAAGGACTTATGG
>NW_017057164.1:0-234 GCF_001483705.2 Eufriesea mexicana | reverse complement strand
GTCATGTCAGGTCGGGACAGGTCAGGTGAGGTGAAGTCAGTTTAGGTCAGGTCTGGTCAGGTCATGTCAGGAGAGATCAAGTCATGTCAGGCAAGGTCAGGTCAGATCATGTCAGTCCATGCGAGGCCAGATCATATATGGTCAGGTCAGGTCAGGTCAGATCAGTCGGGTAAGCTCAGATCAGGTCAGGTCAGGTTATGTCAGGTCAGGTCCGGTCAGATGATGTAGGTTCAG
>NW_017057163.1:0-234 GCF_001483705.2 Eufriesea mexicana | reverse complement strand
TGCAATGGCTATAGCACGCCAATAATATCTTTCCTCCTTATTTATGCAAGAAAGACAGCTCACCACGATATTAGTCGAAAATGTCATTAAAATAAAATTTTCCAGCCATATCCTATAGCATTGCGACGGCTATAGCTCGCCAATTGTATCTTTCCTCCATTTTTATGCAAGAAAGATAACTCAACACGATATTAGTCGAAAATGTCAGTAAAATTGAATTTTCCAGGCATATTC
>NW_017057162.1:0-234 GCF_001483705.2 Eufriesea mexicana | reverse complement strand
CTAACCCAAACTAACCGAACATAATCTGTCGAAACATAAAGTGCCGAGGCCACTATTCGTGGCTTCTCCAGAGTCAAGCGGAACACGATACCGCAGAGTAAAGTGCAGAAATCGGCAGAATCGCAGTGAATATCAGAAGAGCCATAGCTACCAAGACCTAACCCAAACCATCACAACATAGCCAAACATAGCCTAACTCAAACTGACGTTCCGAGACAGCTATTGCTGCCCTCC
>NW_017057161.1:0-234 GCF_001483705.2 Eufriesea mexicana | reverse complement strand
TTATGTTACGTTTTCTTTTGGGTAGGACAGGATGACTTCGACTTTTGTACTGTACACTGCTATTCGGTGGATTTCTGCGCTCTCCATTGCCCTACTGCACTCATCTCTCCTCTAGGGAGACCTGCATTTGCGGTCGCGGCACGTTCGGTTGAGATACGTTACGTTTGGTTTGGTTAGGTTAGGTTAAATTTGGTAAGAATGGCTCTGACTCTTGTGCTATACACTTCTTCTCGG
>NW_017057160.1:0-234 GCF_001483705.2 Eufriesea mexicana | reverse complement strand
AAAGAGCAAGAAAGTGATAGGAATATAGAATAGACAAGGAGGTCGACTGAGAGCTGGTCACGTTACTGACAAGGACAGAGAGGGGATAGAAAAGGATAGAATAGCCCCGGCAGGGAAAAATTATTAAGTACTCAATTTCCGTAAACAATTTGTGAACTTTTATAATTTTGATGCAAAGCTGAAACTTCAGGCTACATTCTTATATAATTTTCGTAAAGAATTTAACTCTAAATT
>NW_017057159.1:0-234 GCF_001483705.2 Eufriesea mexicana | reverse complement strand
GAAAGAATTCTGCACCCTGCGGTGCCCTAATATGTTATGCTTTGCCCTGGGGAGGCCAGCAATGGTTGCCTGGTCGAGTTAGGTTGAGTCAGTTTAGGTTTGGGCTGGCTAGGTTAGGTTAAGTTTGGTTCGAATAGCTTCGACTTTTGTGGTATGCAATGCTATTCGTCTGACACCTGCGCTCCGCATTGCTCTACTACCCTCTGCTTGTCTGTGGGGAGCCCGGCAATAGTG
>NW_017057158.1:0-234 GCF_001483705.2 Eufriesea mexicana | reverse complement strand
CGTAGCGTAGATCATCATAACATGCTGTGAACACTATTACTGGCCTCGCCGGAGACTATTAGATAAAATTAATGCACGCCGGACCGCAGGTATTCACTGGATAGCTGTGTACAGTACAGAAGTCAATGCTACGCTAACCTAACCGAACCAGAGGTAACGTAACCAAGCGTTACACAGCTCAATCCAACATGTCGTGACAACGACTGCTGGCCTCCGCAGAGCCTAGCAGAGCAT
>NW_017057157.1:0-234 GCF_001483705.2 Eufriesea mexicana | reverse complement strand
CACGATATTAGTAAAAACTGTCAGTAAAATTGAACTGTCAAGCCAGATTCTATACCATTGCAATGGCTATAGCACTCCAATTGAATCTTTCCTCCTTGTTTATGCAAGAAAGTTACCTCGCCACGATATTATTCGATAATGTCAATAGAATTGTCCTTTCCGGACTGATTGCATAGCATTGAAATAGCTATAGAACGCCAATTGCAACATTCATCCTTATTTATGAAAGAAAGC
>NW_017057156.1:0-234 GCF_001483705.2 Eufriesea mexicana | reverse complement strand
GAATCCACCGTATAGCAGTTTATAGCACAAAAGTCAAAGCTAACATCTCCTAAAGTAAGCAAATGTAACATAACAATACGCAACGTAACTCAGCCTAACGCGCCGAGACCACCATTGGTGGACTCCGCATGGCCCACCAGAATATACTAGAGCTCAGCAGAACACCGGCGTCCGTCGCATAGCAATGTACAGCACAAGAGTCAAAGCCATCCTAACCAAGCATATGCCAACCTA
>NW_017057155.1:0-234 GCF_001483705.2 Eufriesea mexicana | reverse complement strand
AGTATGCCCTTCTTGGCTCTGGGTATGTCAGCAATAGTGGTCTCGACACAGTTATCTTGTGTCCGGTTTTGTTCAGTTAAGTTGCGCCAGGCACAGTTTGGACAGGATAGCTTTAACTTTAGTGCTCTACACCGCTATTCGGTGGATTTCCCCGACTTGCTGAGATCTAGCGTGCCCTGCTTGGCTCTCGGGAGGGCTACAACAGCGGTCTCTGCCCGTTACGTTGAGTTATGT
>NW_017057154.1:0-234 GCF_001483705.2 Eufriesea mexicana | reverse complement strand
TTGGCGATAAGATCGCCTAATGCCTACAATCCAATGGCAAGTACAGCCATCTACTTGCCAGAGGGTAGATCTATTCAAAATCTATAATCTGCTGTAGCTTGGTGAATAGGTCGCCTAAAGCCATCAATCCAATGGCATGTACAGTCATCTACATGCCAGAGAAGAGATCTGTTCAAAATCTAAAACCAGTTACAGCTTGGTGAATAGATGGCCTAACTCCTTCAATCCAATGGC
>NW_017057153.1:0-234 GCF_001483705.2 Eufriesea mexicana | reverse complement strand
TTTCAGATTTATTAATTTAAGACACTTTCATATCACCATGTTCTACATCATTTCCAATATATGGGGCTTATGTGAGTATGTCAGAGGCACAGAAGTGGAATAACTTTCATGGAGGGAAATGTCGTAATGGAAAGTGAGGCCTCATTAATTTTTTTATTATCATTTCCATACTTTTTATTTATAATTATATAGATTATTATTTATAATAATTTTACTATTTTTTCTACAGTTTAT
>NW_017057152.1:0-234 GCF_001483705.2 Eufriesea mexicana | reverse complement strand
GTATTAGACGAAAACGTCAACAAAATTGAAATTTCCAGCCAGATTTTATAGGATTGCAATGACAATAGTGCGCCACTAGAATCTTTCCTACTTATATTTGCAAAAAAGACAGGTAACCATGATATTAGCCGAAAATGTCATTAAAATTGAATGTTCCAGCCAGGTTCTGTCGGATTGCAGTGACTATAGTACGCCAGTAGTACCTTTCCTCCTTCTATATGCGAGAAAGTATGT
>NW_017057151.1:0-234 GCF_001483705.2 Eufriesea mexicana | reverse complement strand
TTAGCTGAAAATGTCAAAAAAATTGAATTTTCCAACCACACTCTATATCATTGCAATGTCTACCGCACGCCAATAGAATCTACCCTGCTTATTTATGCATGAAAGGTAGCTCACCACGATAATAGTCGAAGATGTCAATAAAATTGAATTTTTCAGTCAGATTCTGCAGCTTTGCAATGGCTATAGCACGCTAATAGATCCTTTCCACCTTGTTTATGCAAGAAAGTCAGCTTT
>NW_017057150.1:0-234 GCF_001483705.2 Eufriesea mexicana | reverse complement strand
GCTTGCTCACCGCAATATTGGACGAAAATGTTAATAAGAATGAATTTTCCGTGCACTATCTAATGCAATGCATTGTCTAGAGCAAACCAATGGAATCTTCTCCCCTTACTTGTGTAGAAAAGTATGCTCAACAAGATATCGGTCGAATATGTCAATGGAATTGATATTTTCTGACAGATTCTGTTGCAATGCATTGGCCATATCCAACCAATAGGATCTTTCCTCCTGATTTAT
>NW_017057149.1:0-234 GCF_001483705.2 Eufriesea mexicana | reverse complement strand
TATCCACCGCAATGAAGAAGAATCTGTCTGGAAAATATAATTTTATTGACATTTTTGTCTAATGTCGCGGTGAGCTAACTTTCTTGCATAAATAAGGAGGAGGGATTCAATTGGCGTGCTATACCCGCTGAAATGCTGCAGAATCCGGCTAGAAAATTCATTTTTATTTATATTTTCGTCTGATATTGTGGTGAGCTGCCTTTCTTGCATAAATAAGGGGGAAAGATTCTTTTG
>NW_017057148.1:0-234 GCF_001483705.2 Eufriesea mexicana | reverse complement strand
ATTCAATTTTATTTACATTTTCTACTAATATCGTGGTGAGCTAATTTTCTTGAATAAATAAGGAGGAAAGATATTATTGGCATGCTATAGCCGTTGCAGAGGTATTGAATCCGGACGGAAAATTCACTTTTATAGACACTTTCGACTAATATTCTGGTGAACTTTCTTTCCCGCATAAAAGAGGAGGAAAGGCTCTATTGGCGTGCTATAGCCATAGCAATGTTCTAGAATCTG
>NW_017057147.1:0-234 GCF_001483705.2 Eufriesea mexicana | reverse complement strand
GATTCCACTGTCGCGCTATAGTCATTACGATGCTATAGAATCTGGGTGGAAAATTCACTTTTAATGACATTATCGACTATTATCGTGGTGACCTACCTTTCTTTCATATAGAAGGAGGAAAGATTCTACTGTCGCGCTATAGTCATTGCGATGCTCTAGAATCTGGCTGGGCAATTCAATTTTATTGACATTTTCGACTAATATCTTGGTGGCCGTGGTTTTTTGCATAAATAA
>NW_017057146.1:0-234 GCF_001483705.2 Eufriesea mexicana | reverse complement strand
CCATCCATCCATTCATACATCCATGCATACATCCACACATACATGCATACACCCATTCATACCTCCAAACATACATCCACCATCCATACGTCCATCTATCCATACGTCCATCCATCCATACGTACATCCATCCATACGTCCATCCATCCATATACCCATCGTTCCATACACCCATTCAAGCAAACATGCACCCATCCGCACATTCATCCAGGCATACATCCAACCATCCTTACA
>NW_017057145.1:0-234 GCF_001483705.2 Eufriesea mexicana | reverse complement strand
AATGTAGGTCGCAGAAGACGACCGGACAGCAGTGTATGGCACAAGAGTGAAAGATATCCCAACGAATCCTTACCAAACCGAGCCTAACCGAACTGAACATAACTTCACCCAACACGCTGCGACCACTCTTCCTGGCGTCCCCTGACACAAGCAGAGTGTGATAACGCGCACTAGAGGGCAGAGGTCCATGGGATATCAATGTGTAGCACAACAGTCGAATCTATCCTAACCAAA
>NW_017057144.1:0-234 GCF_001483705.2 Eufriesea mexicana | reverse complement strand
ATACACTGCTATTCGGTGTACTTCTGCCCTCAAGGGTGCTCCAGAATATTCTGCTTGGCTCAGCGGTGGCCAGTAATAATGGTCTCGGGGCGTTAGGTTTGGCTATGTTACGTTCGGTACGGTTAGGTTTGGTCAGGTGAGGTCAATGTATCCTCTACTGCTGTGCTATTTACAGCAATGCGGTTGATTTCTGCGCTATACTGTGCTCTAGCATATTATACGTGGCTCTGAGGA
>NW_017057143.1:0-234 GCF_001483705.2 Eufriesea mexicana | reverse complement strand
TCCGATAGCATTTACTTTCGTGCTATGCACTGCAACTCCATGCATTTCTGCGCCCAAATCTCGACTAATATGCTCTGCTTGACTCTGGGGCGGGTAGCAATAGCGGTCTCGACACGTCAAGATGAGTCCTGTTACGTTTTGTTACGTTAAGTTTGGACAGGTTAGTATAGCGTAGCTCTGACTTTTGTGCTGTACACGGCTATACGGCTGAGTTCTGCGCTCTACAGTGCTCTA
>NW_017057142.1:0-234 GCF_001483705.2 Eufriesea mexicana | reverse complement strand
ACCTAACCTAACCTAACCAAGAGTAACCTTACTCAACCAAACGTTCCACGACCTCCATTTCATTCCTGCCCAGAGACAAGTAGATGCTAGTACAGAAATGCAGAACGCAGTTATCGATCGAATGGCTGTGTATAGCACAAAAGTCGAAGCTATCCCCCACCAAACCTAACCTAGCCTAGAAAATGCAAACGTAATATAACTCAACCTAACATGCCGAGACTACATTTGCTGGCC
>NW_017057141.1:0-234 GCF_001483705.2 Eufriesea mexicana | reverse complement strand
TATTGGCGTGCTATAGCCATTGCAATGGTATAGAAAGAGGTTGGAAAATTCGAATTTATTAACGTTCTCCACTAATACCATGGTGAGCTAACTTCCTTGCATTAGTAAGGAGGAAAGATTCTATTGGCGTACAGTGGCCATTGCAATGCTCTGGAATCTTGCTGGAAAACACAATTTTACTGACATTTTCGACTGATATCGTTGTCAGCAACCTTTCTTGCATAAATAAGGAGG
>NW_017057140.1:0-234 GCF_001483705.2 Eufriesea mexicana | reverse complement strand
GAAACAGTGGCCTCGGCTCGTTAGATTTATTTAGTGCACGTTTGGTTAGGTTAGGTTGGGGCATGCTAGGTTAGAACATATTTGTCCTTTGTGATAGTACTCAGCTACGTGGTGGCTTTCTGTGGTTCACTGTACGCTAGTATATTCTGCTTGGCTCTGGGGTTCCAGCAGTAGGGACCTCGGCTCGTTAGGTTTAGATATTCTAAGTTTGATTAGGTTAGACTTTGTCAGGTT
>NW_017057139.1:0-234 GCF_001483705.2 Eufriesea mexicana | reverse complement strand
ATCTTTTCTCCTTATTTATGCAACAAAATTAGCTCAGCACGATATTAGTCGAAAATGTCAATAGATTTGAATTTTTCGGACAGATTCTGTTGCATTGCATTAGCTATAGCACGACAATAGAATCGATCCTGCTTGTTTATGCGAGAAAGCTTGCTCACCACTATTTTAGTGGAAACTGTCTATAAAATTGGACTTTGCAGAGAGATTCTGTTGCATCGCAATGGGTATAGCACG
>NW_017057138.1:0-234 GCF_001483705.2 Eufriesea mexicana | reverse complement strand
TCTGGCTAGAAAATTCATTTTCATTGACATTTACGACTAATATCGTGGTGACCTATCTTCCTTGCATTAGTAAGGGGGAAAGATTCTTTTGGCGTGCTGCTGTCTTTGCAATGCTATGGACTCTGGCAGGAAAATTCAATTTCACTGATATTAACGACTAATATCGTTGTGAGCCACCTTTCTTGCATAAATATGGAGTAAAGATTCTATTTGCGTGCCATTACCATTGCAACG
>NW_017057137.1:0-234 GCF_001483705.2 Eufriesea mexicana | reverse complement strand
AATTAGGATACAGTACACCATACGTAGATTGATAAAATTTGTTCAAAATTTGTTCGTATCCTAAAGATACGTTTCATAGTATTACGATTATAATTTTTATTCTCATTAAATTAATAAAAATACACACTATATATAAAATAACTAGTATATAACTATACTATATATAGCTATATATATATAACTATATACATAACTATACTATATATAACTATATATATAATCATATATGTATAA
>NW_017057136.1:0-234 GCF_001483705.2 Eufriesea mexicana | reverse complement strand
TCTCACATACCCAAAGCCCGTACACCTAGCTTCATTAGGAAACTTGCAGCAGCATCAAAACTAACTCCATAATATCGACACTCTCAGTCCTACAGATACTGTCTTTGAAATGCTGTAAAGGTCGAACCACGTGATCTACGCCCACGCAATTTACATATATGATACGTATGCACCTGAGGATTAGTTTCATTCAGCCCGCAATCGATTCGGTCGCCATCCAAAAATGTCAGCTTT
>NW_017057135.1:0-234 GCF_001483705.2 Eufriesea mexicana | reverse complement strand
TCCAGGGAAAGCATTGTATAGCACGTAAGCCAAAGAAGCCTCCACCAACCTAGCCAAACGTAGTGTAACCATACGTAACATAACTCAAACTATCGTGGCGTAACTCCTATTGCTACCATCGCCAGGTCCATGCAGACCATATTACTGGATTGTAGAGTGCAGAAATACAACGAATAGCGGCGGATAGCGCGAAAGTGAGAGATACCCTGTCCTAACCGATCCAATTTTAGCATA
>NW_017057134.1:0-234 GCF_001483705.2 Eufriesea mexicana | reverse complement strand
AGGAGAGAATAGCATTGACTTTTGTGCTATAAAATGCTATTCGGTGAGCTTCTGCGCCATACTGTGCACTAATATGCTCTGATTGGCTCTGGGGAGGCCAGCAATAGCGGCCTCGGCGCGTTAGCTTGATATAGGCTACGTTCGGTTAGGTCATACTTGTTTGGGTTCAGTTTGCATAGCTTTGACTTTCGTGGTATACATTGCTATTCGGTGGATATCTGCGCTCTACTGTGC
>NW_017057133.1:0-234 GCF_001483705.2 Eufriesea mexicana | reverse complement strand
TACTGTGCTCCACTACATTCTACCTTGCTCTGGGGAGACCAAGAGCAATGGTCGCGTCTTTATGTTCCGTTATGCTACGTTTGGCTGGGTTAGTTTGTGGCAGGTAAGGTTGGGTTATCCACGACTTTTTTTATCCTACACTGATACTTGGTGATTTCTGTGCTCTACTGTGTCCTAGTGCACCCTGCATGTCTTTCTGGAGGACCGCTCAAGCGGTTTCGTCATGTTGAGTTG
>NW_017057132.1:0-234 GCF_001483705.2 Eufriesea mexicana | reverse complement strand
CAGTGGTTTCGGCACGTTACGTTGAGATATGCTACATTCGGTTGTGTTATGTTTTGGAGGTCTAGTTAGGATTGTTATGTCTTTTGTGGTATACACTAATAACCGCGGATTTCTGCCCACTACAGTGGTCTAATATTTCCTGCTTGCGTCCGTGGAGGGCAGCAATAGTATTCGCGGCACGTTAGACTGTGTTAGGTTACGTCTGGTTATGTCAGGAGAACATAACCTAGGTCA
>NW_017057131.1:0-234 GCF_001483705.2 Eufriesea mexicana | reverse complement strand
ATAAACGATATTTACGTATTGGATAAATAGAAAGAAATGTTTCGAGTAAACGTTATGAAAAAGGCAAGTCCGACAGGTCGATATTTATAATTAAATGGAAAAATGTTATCTTTCTTTTTGATCTTACTTTTTTTCACAAAGATTTATTACTCGATCGATGGTGCTAACCATGATTTTGTCGACACTCTCTTTCGTTTCACTCGATAAAATATTTTTCTCATATCTTTTCAATTC
>NW_017057130.1:0-234 GCF_001483705.2 Eufriesea mexicana | reverse complement strand
TGCAAGTAGATGGCTGTACTTGCCATTGCATTGAAGGCGTTGGGCGACCTATTCACCAGGCGAAAACAGGTTATAGATTTTGATTAGACCTATTCTCTGGCAAGAAGATGGCTGTTCTTGCCATTGGTTTGAAGGCGTTAGGCGATGTATTCACCAAGCTATAAAAGAGTAGAGACTTTGAGTAGACCTATTCTCTGGCAAGTAGATGGCTGTACTTGCCATTGGATTGAAGGC
>NW_017057129.1:0-234 GCF_001483705.2 Eufriesea mexicana | reverse complement strand
AGGAGAGCATAGCTTAGACTTTTGTGCTAGAGAATGATATTCGGTGGATTTCTGCGCTCCACTCTGCTCTAGTATGCTCTGCTCGTCTCTGATGGGACAAGCAACAGTGATCTCGGCACGTTCGGTTCATTTATGCTGCTTTGGGTTAAGCTTTACTTGTTTGGGTTAGGCTTACGTAGCTCTGACATTCGTGCTGTACACTGCAATTCGGTGGATTTCTGCACTGTACTTCGC
>NW_017057128.1:0-234 GCF_001483705.2 Eufriesea mexicana | reverse complement strand
TGTGTGGATGGATGGATGTATGGAACGATAGATGTGTGTCTGTATGGATGTGCGGGTGGATGACCTGAAGAGCGGGTGAAGGGATGGGAGGAAGAACGGATGCATGGATGGATGGTGGGTCGTATGTATGGATGCATGTATGGATGGATGTATGGATGTATGTACGTATGAATGTATGGATATATCTATGGATGTATGTATGGATGTGTGGATGTATGGATGTATTGATGTACG
>NW_017057127.1:0-234 GCF_001483705.2 Eufriesea mexicana | reverse complement strand
GTTAGGCTCTGTTAGGCTACGTTTGGTTATGGTAGGTTTGGTTGGATAAGGATAGGATAACTTCGACTTCTACGGTATGCACTGCCATTCGGTGGATATCTGCCCTTATCGATGCTCTACTATACTCTGCTGGACTCTGGGGAAGCGAGCGATGGCGTTCGTGGCACGATTGGTTGCGTTAGGTTAGGTTGGGATATGTTAGGTTAGGTTTGGATATGATGGCTTTGGCTTTTG
>NW_017057126.1:0-234 GCF_001483705.2 Eufriesea mexicana | reverse complement strand
CACAGCAAAGGAGACTTTTGAGCCCACAGTAGTCAAAGGGTTAATTATATTTCCTAATAAAATGATAAGAAATTGGAAGAACATGTGTTTGTATTGTCCTCCAGTCTTTCAGTGATGAATATAATACAATACTATTAACGTAAACCTTTTGGTACATAACCTACAAGATGATGCTTAATTAATTTTCTAATTATTTCTGTTATTTTTGCTTTTCCCTCCTCTCACCTATAATCT
>NW_017057125.1:0-234 GCF_001483705.2 Eufriesea mexicana | reverse complement strand
ATAGCGTAGAATGGCACAAAAGTCTGAGCTATACAATCCTAACATAACCAAAACTGACACATGGAAACGTATCATAAGTAAACCTAACGCGCCGAGACCACTTCTGCTGGCCTCACCAGAGCCAAGCAGAGCATATCAGCGCACTCTAGAGCGCAGAAGTCCACGGAACAGCCGTTCATAACAGAGAAGTGTAAGCAGCGTCTCCTAACCTTGCCAAACGAAACATATCAAAGC
>NW_017057124.1:0-234 GCF_001483705.2 Eufriesea mexicana | reverse complement strand
ATGGATTTTTCCTACTTACGTATGCAAGGAAGATAGCTCACCGCGGTATTAGTCGAAAATGTCCATAAAATTGAACTTTCCAGCCCGATTCTGCAGCATTGCAACAGCCATATCACGCAAAAAGGATCTTTCCTCCATACTTGTGCCAGGAAGCTAGCTCACCACGATATAAGACGAAAATGTCAATAAAATTGAACTCCGGCCAGATTCTATAGCGTTGCAATGCCTATAGCA
>NW_017057123.1:0-234 GCF_001483705.2 Eufriesea mexicana | reverse complement strand
AGGCAGCCAAAATTAGATATTGAAACTTACAAAATCCAGGGAATATTCCTCCAATTTCTAAGTCTCTATATAACTCAACAATCTCATATGAAAGAAATGAAACTGACCCTAACTTTAAAAATACAAACAAATGTCATAAAAATCGTCAAATATCACATGTCAAATTAAAAAAATTCATAACAAATTTAAGTAGCAAGTTTTTAAATAACCCCAAAGAAGAAATCACGAAGTTCA
>NW_017057122.1:0-234 GCF_001483705.2 Eufriesea mexicana | reverse complement strand
CAAAAGACAGAGCTATCCTAACCAATCACAGCGTAACCTAACCTAGACGAACGTAACCTAACTTCAACTGAAATTCAACGCATTGCGGTGTATAGCACAAAAGTCAAAGCTATCCCATCCTGACCTAGCCAAACGTAACGTAAGCAAACGTAGCTTAACCCTTCCTACCGCGCCGGGACCACTATTCCTGCACCCCTCAGAACCAAGCGAACATATTAGAGGAGAGTAGAGCGC
>NW_017057121.1:0-234 GCF_001483705.2 Eufriesea mexicana | reverse complement strand
TCCTCCTTATTTATGCAAGAAAGTTAACTCACCACGATGTTAGTCGAAAAAGTCAATAAAAATAAAATTTCCGGCCAGATTCTACAGCATTGCAATGGTTATAGCTTGCCAATGGAATCATTCCCCCTTGTTTATGCAAGAAAGTTAGCTCACCGCGATAATAGTCGAAAGTGTCAATAAAATTGAATTTTCCAGGCAGATTCTGCAGCATTGCAATGGCTATAGCACTCCGAA
>NW_017057120.1:0-234 GCF_001483705.2 Eufriesea mexicana | reverse complement strand
CCAGCAATTTTGGTCTCTTGACGCTATTTTGAGTTTCTCTACGTGCGGGTAGGATAGGTTTGGACAAGTTATGTTATGTTATTTTCCACTTTTGTGCTATACGCTGCAATTTGTTGGACCTCTGTTTCCTACTGTACCCAGATACGTACCGCTTGGCTCTTGGGGCCCAGAAATATAGGTCACGACAAGTTATGTGCGGTTAAACTACATTTGGATAGCTTACGTTATGTCAGG
>NW_017057119.1:0-234 GCF_001483705.2 Eufriesea mexicana | reverse complement strand
TACTCCGATCACTATACTGGTTTCGTTTAGATAGGATACTTATTTCGTTCACTATACTAGGTTTGTTTAAATATGATACTTATTTCGTTCACTATACTAGTTTGCTTTAAATATGATATTATTTCATTCACTATACGAATTTCGTTTAAATATAATACTAATTTCGTTCACTATACTAGTTTCGTTTGAACAATAATAAATGAAATATGTTGTATACTTCTTGTCGAAGGTAAA
>NW_017057118.1:0-234 GCF_001483705.2 Eufriesea mexicana | reverse complement strand
TTGGCGTACTATTGCCTCTCATGTGCTGTAGAATCTGGCTGGAGAATTCAATTTTATTGACATATTTTACTCACATCGTGGTGAGATAATTTTCTTCCAAAAATAACGAGGAATGATTCAATTTGCGTGCTATAGCCATTTCAATAATATAGAATGTGCCTGGCTGATTCTATTTTATTGACATTTTCGTCTAATATCGTGGTGAGTTAACTTTCCTGCATAAATAAGGGGGAA
>NW_017057117.1:0-234 GCF_001483705.2 Eufriesea mexicana | reverse complement strand
TCCACCGCATTGCTGTGAGCCGCACAAAAGCCTTAGATAACCTAACCTAAGCTGACCTAACCTAACCTAGCCAGACGCAGCATTACCCAACATGACGTGACACGACCACAGCTCCTCGCCTCCACTGAGTAAACCACAGTGTAGTAGAGCGCAGTAGGTCACAGAAATCCAACGAATGACAATGTGTAGATCGAAAGATTAAGTAATCCTGACCGAGCATAGCCTAACCTAGCC
>NW_017057116.1:0-234 GCF_001483705.2 Eufriesea mexicana | reverse complement strand
CGAGAACACTATTGCTGGCTTGGCCAGCGTCAAGCGGAGCGTAATGGAGCGCAGTAGAGTGTAAAAATCCACAGGATAGCTGTGTACAGCACAAAAGTCAATGTTACACTATCCTAACATAGCCATACTTACCATAACCAAACGTAACGTGACACAGCCATACCAAGCGTAACCTATCTCAACCGAACGTGCCACGACGGCCGTTGCTGGCCTTCCCGGAAACAAGCAGATACT
>NW_017057115.1:0-234 GCF_001483705.2 Eufriesea mexicana | reverse complement strand
TCTGGCCGACTCGTTACGTAAAACACACCGCAGACCCGAAGCATCGGTGCATAAGGAAAAACCGCCAAGGCTTTACCGAGGTACCATTTCTCTCTCTTCCAGCTTGCCCAAATACTCCACGCGAAAGAACAAAAAGAAAACCGAACACTCCGGTTCTAAAAGCTATTCCATATCCTGCCATATTGACACCGAACACGTCTTCTATTTCGGAATCCAAGAATCCAGCCCCGGTCC
>NW_017057114.1:0-234 GCF_001483705.2 Eufriesea mexicana | reverse complement strand
GGTTGGGACAGGGTAGCTTTGACTTCTGCGCTGTACACCGAAATTCGGTGGATTCCTGCGCTTTACTTTCCTCTAATATGAACTGCTTGGCGCTGTGGTGGACAGCAATGATGTTCTCGGCACGATAGGTAGAGTTAGGCTACGCTAGGCTTGGTTAGGCTGTGCCAGGTTACGTTAGGTTATGTCTGACTTACGTGGTTTGCACAGCAGTGCGACTGATCTTGGCGCTCTACG
>NW_017057113.1:0-234 GCF_001483705.2 Eufriesea mexicana | reverse complement strand
CTATAACAGGTTATAGATATTGAATAGAACTATTCTCTGGCAAGTATATGGCTGTACTTGCCAGTGGATTGAAGGCGTTGGGCGATCTATTCACCTAGCTATAACAGATTATAAACTTTGAATAGACCTATCGTCAGGCAAGTAGATGGCAGTACTTGCCATTGGATTGACGGCGTTTGGCGATGTATTCACCTAGCTATAACAGATTACAGATCTTGAATAGCCCTATTCTCT
>NW_017057112.1:0-234 GCF_001483705.2 Eufriesea mexicana | reverse complement strand
TCCTAACCAAACGTAACTAAGACTAACCTAATCAAACGTAATCCATCTAAGCCTATCGTGACATGACCGCCATTTCTGGCTTCCACAGAGTCGAGCAGAGTATGGTAGATGACAGCAGAGCGCAGAAATGTACCGAATACCAGTGCATAATGCGAAAGACAGAGCTATCGGAGCCTAACCCAGAAAAACGTAACCTAACCGAACGTAGCACTACACAACCTAACGTACCGAGGC
>NW_017057111.1:0-234 GCF_001483705.2 Eufriesea mexicana | reverse complement strand
CGGCCATACATTCACACATCCATACATACAAACGTCCATACATTAATACATCCATCCATCCATTCATCCATCCATACATACATACATCCATCCATACATCCATCCTTCCATACATCCATGCATGCAGACAGCCATACATCCATACATTCATACTTCCGTACATCCGTCCAGCCATACCTCAAACCATACATACATCCATCAATCCAAACAACCATTCATCCATACATACATTCA
>NW_017057110.1:0-234 GCF_001483705.2 Eufriesea mexicana | reverse complement strand
TAGTCGAATCTATCGTGATCTTCCAAATTAAATAACTTCGTTGTTGAAAAATTTATTGAAATCTCGAGAAATATCGAAAGAATATTGAAAGAACAAATCGTGGAGCTGCAAATAATAGTAATAAAGGAATAATGAAACGTGGGGTTGCGAGTAGCGAAGGACCCTAGCAGGGGAATAATAAACAGTGGCATCGGTTTCAATTTAGGCGTTTAGAACAATGTCTGGAGTGCATGC
>NW_017057109.1:0-234 GCF_001483705.2 Eufriesea mexicana | reverse complement strand
CGAAGCTCTCCTACCCCAACCTAACCAAACGTCACTTATCCATACGTAATCTATCTCAACCTAGCGTGCCGAGGCCGCTTTTGCTGACCTCCCCAGAGACAAGCAGAACATACCAGAACACAATAGGGCGCGGAAATACACCGGAAAGCAGTGCACACATCGTAAGTCAATGCTATGCATACCTCACCTTATCTAACATAATGTAGTCAAACGTAGCCTGCTAAGTAGAACGGG
>NW_017057108.1:0-234 GCF_001483705.2 Eufriesea mexicana | reverse complement strand
CACCCACTCATCCATCCACACATCCATCCATTCACTCATCCATCCATAAATGCATCCATCCATACATCCATTCATCCATCTATACATACGTCCATACACCAACCCATCCATCTATCTATACGTCCATACATACATCAAAACATACTTCCCTAGATACAATCAGACATACATCCATGCATACATCCATACATACATCGACAAAAACATCCATACATACATCCATAAATCCTTACA
>NW_017057107.1:0-234 GCF_001483705.2 Eufriesea mexicana | reverse complement strand
GGACTACTGTGTTCACTGATGATGTAAGTTCCAAAGCAATTGAAGAACAATAAATGTTAACTAATGCTGTGGCTAGAGATATTTACAGTTGTGACTAAGGTACTCACTTCATCCATCAGCCGAACACTGTAGCAGCTAAATTAATCTGTGCAATGATAATATAGATTCTATAGGAATTCTAGAATGACAGAAAGGAGAACCATTATCCCCCGAGGTATTTACAGCTGACAACAC
>NW_017057106.1:0-234 GCF_001483705.2 Eufriesea mexicana | reverse complement strand
ACTTTGCTCTGGGGTGGTCACTAATGTTGGTATCTGCACGGTAGGGTGAGATACGTTTCGTTCCGTTAGCGTAGGTTTGGAAGGCATGGATAGGATTTCCTTGACTCTTGTGCCATATAGTGCTATTCGGTGCGTTTCTGCGCCACACGTTGCTCAACTTTACCCTGCCCAGCTCTGGGAAGGTGAGCAATGGTGGTCGTGGCACGTTATTTTGGGTTACGCTGCGTTCTGTTA
>NW_017057105.1:0-234 GCF_001483705.2 Eufriesea mexicana | reverse complement strand
CTGCTCTACCCTGTGGAGGCCAGCAATAGCGGTCGGGGTACGTTAGATTGTGTTATGTTACGTATGGTTATGTTAAGATTGGAAATATTAGGAGGGGACATCTTCGACCTTTACGATATACACTGCTATTTCCTGGAGTTCTGCGCTCCAATGTGCTCTAGTATGATCTGTTTGGCTCCGCGGAGGCCAGTAATAGTGATCTCAGCACGTTCGGTTGGGTTACGTTACGTTTCT
>NW_017057104.1:0-234 GCF_001483705.2 Eufriesea mexicana | reverse complement strand
TCACACTTTCCACGCACTCCTTGCCATCTTACCCTCAGCGGGTCACGTAGCCCAAACACTCAAGCGCATTCCTAAAGACAATCTTCACTTTCATCCGATACATTCATAAACATCCCATCCACACTATCCTGGCGCACGGTCATTCGTCCTTTCGCACGCACTCTAGATAATATGCTCATCCTGCGATACCACACTATTTTATAGTTTCATACTTGGTATTAGGAACTAATGACA
>NW_017057103.1:0-234 GCF_001483705.2 Eufriesea mexicana | reverse complement strand
AAAAAATTTTGCAATCGTGCTGCTAAGTGTTATACCATGGTATTTACACGATTTACACGAGTTATCGTTACAAAGTCAGGCAGACATTTAATGACTCGTTCCTCGATTTTCTTGCCCGATACAAGTTCTCGATTACCAGAGAATACGTTTCTTACGAGTTTTTCTTTCCTCTTTTACGAGATGTCATGCCTTTCGCTTTGTTGCCGCCATATTCTCCTCTCTGGGCATTGAGAT
>NW_017057102.1:0-234 GCF_001483705.2 Eufriesea mexicana | reverse complement strand
AAATGGTGGCAAAGTATGGTGTTCAGTTGTGCTGTTGCAAAAGGTGACAAAGTATGGTCAATCAGCACGAAATGCGGCGAAGTATGGTACAGGTGCGCCATCGCGAAAGGGTTAATCTATGGCGACATTCTCACCCTCGCTAATAGATGGACCCCTACTTGAAGGTGGTTTCAGGACTTAGCCCCCCTTTTCCTGCACATAGACTTTCCTGAGTTTTCAATGGTATCCCTATCT
>NW_017057101.1:0-234 GCF_001483705.2 Eufriesea mexicana | reverse complement strand
GATCGAGCCGCGACCTCTATTGCTGGCGTCCCCGGAGGCAAGAAGGGTGTGACAGTGCACAGTGTAGCGTGGAAGTCCAACGTACTGCAACGTATAGCACAAAAGGCGAAGCAATCATATCATAACCTAACGAAACGTAACGTAGCCAAACGTAACCTAGCTCACCGTGACGTGCCGTGGCCAGTACTGCTGTCATCCTCAGAACAAATCAGAACATACTAGAGGAGAATAGAG
>NW_017057100.1:0-234 GCF_001483705.2 Eufriesea mexicana | reverse complement strand
TTCTCCTCGTATATATACATCCGTGACTATATGAGCCATTGATTGAAATACATTAAATACATTATTAAAATATCAACAGAAGGATACAATAGTGAATTTAAAAAGAAAATTAAACAAAGTTTATACAAGAGAGATATGTTATCGAGATATTATTATTTCTCATTCTGGTTATACGATTTGTAATTCATTAATTGGCAAATTGTATACATCTATTTACTCATATGCCGGATAAAA
>NW_017057099.1:0-234 GCF_001483705.2 Eufriesea mexicana | reverse complement strand
CCTCCTTACGAATGCTAGGGAGATAGCTCATCACGATATATGTCGAAAATGTCAATAAAATTGTATTTCCCTGCCAGATCCTGTAGCAATGCAATGGCCATATCACGCCAATTGAATCTTTCACAATTATCTATGCGAGACAGCCAGCTCTCAGCGATATTAGTCGAAAAAGTCAATAAAATTGGATATTCCAGGCAGATTCTGTAGCATTGCAATGGTCATAGCACGCCAATA
>NW_017057098.1:0-234 GCF_001483705.2 Eufriesea mexicana | reverse complement strand
GCTGTACACTGCGATTCGGCGGATTGCTGCGGTTTACTCTCCTCCAACATGTTCTCCATGGCTCTGTGTACTGCAGCAATATGCGTTTCAGCGCGGTGGTTGAGTTAGGTTTCGTTTGGTTACGTTACGTTTGTATAGGTTAGGACAGGATATCCTCGTCATTTGTGCTGCACACTGCTATTCAGTGGATACCTTCGCTCCGCTGTGCTCTAGTATGTTCTGCGTGGCTCTGCG
>NW_017057097.1:0-234 GCF_001483705.2 Eufriesea mexicana | reverse complement strand
TACACTGCGGTTCTATGAATTTCTGCGCTCCTCTCTCATCTATGATGCTCTGCTTGGCTCTGGGGAGGCCTGCATTGGTGGTGTCGGAACTTTACGCTCAGTCATACTGCGTTTGGTTATGATAGGTTGAGCTTGGCTTCATTCTGATGGCTATGACTTATACGATATGCGCTGCTCTTCAGAGGATTTCTGCGGTCTTCTGTGCTCTAATGTGCTCTGGTTGGATCTGGGGTA
>NW_017057096.1:0-234 GCF_001483705.2 Eufriesea mexicana | reverse complement strand
ATAGCTTGGTGAACAGAACATCCAACGCCTACAATCCAACGGCAAGTACAGCCATCTACTTGCGAGAGAATATGTCTATTCAAAATCTATAATCTGTTATAGCTTGGCGTATAGATCTCCTAACGCCTTCAATCCAATGGCAAGTATCGCCATCTGCTAGCCTGAGAATCTGTCTATTCAAAATCAATAGTTCGTTATAGCTTGCTGAATAGGTCGCATAACGACTTCAACCAA
>NW_017057095.1:0-234 GCF_001483705.2 Eufriesea mexicana | reverse complement strand
TTAGTCGAAAATGTCAATGAAATT
Source organism: Eufriesea mexicana (assembly GCF_001483705.2). Lineage (NCBI taxonomy): Eukaryota > Metazoa > Arthropoda > Insecta > Hymenoptera > Apidae > Eufriesea > Eufriesea mexicana. The sequence continues at coordinate 210 of NW_017057095.1, read as the reverse complement.
GAACTTTACGGTCAGATACTACTGCAATTCAATGGCTATTGCAAACCGATAGTAACTTTTCTGCTAATTTATGCTGTAAGCTTTCTAACCACGATACTAGTAGAAAATGTCAATAAATTTGAACTCTTCCGCCAGATTCTATAGCAAAGCAATGGCTATAAAGAACCAATAGCATCTTTCCACCTTATTTGTGCTGAGAATCCTTCTCAC
>NW_017057094.1:0-234 GCF_001483705.2 Eufriesea mexicana | reverse complement strand
TATCGTGATGGGCCAACTTTCTTGCATAAATAAGGAAGAAGGATTCAATTGGCGCGCTATAGCCATTGCAGTGCTATAGAATCTGTCTGGAAAGTACAATTTTATTGACAATTTCGACTAATATCTTGGTGAGCTATCTTTTTTGCATAAACAAGGAGGGTAGATGTTATTGGCGTGCTATAGAAATTGCATTTCTATAGTATCTTGATGGAAAATTCAATTTCATTGACATTT
>NW_017057093.1:0-234 GCF_001483705.2 Eufriesea mexicana | reverse complement strand
TGACAATAGCACGCCAGTAGAATCTTTCTTTTTTTATATATGCAAGAAAGCTAGGTCACCAGGGTATTAGCCGAAAATATCAGTAAAATTGAATTTTCCCGGCAGATTCTATAGCATTGCCATGGCTATAGCACGCCAGTAGAATCTTTCTTTTTTTATATATGCAAGAAGGCTAGGTCACCACGATATTAATCGAAAATGTCAATAAAATTGTATTTTCCAACCAGATTCTAT
>NW_017057092.1:0-234 GCF_001483705.2 Eufriesea mexicana | reverse complement strand
TATTGTATTTTCGACTAATATCGTGGTGAGCAAACTTCCTTGCATAGGTATGGGGGAGAGATCCTTTTGGCGTGCTATAGCCATACCAATGCTGCAGAATCGGGCTGTAAAGTTCAATTTTATTGACATTTTTGACTGATATAGTGGTGAGCTAACTTTCTTGCATAAACGAGGAGGAAGGATTCTATTGGCGTGCTACAACCATTGCAATGCTGTAGAATCTTGCTGGAAAAT
>NW_017057091.1:0-234 GCF_001483705.2 Eufriesea mexicana | reverse complement strand
TTTCCATTTCCTAATGGTAAATTATATTTTAGATTCAGAATATTGAATATTTTTATTTATAAATTACATTTTAGATTCAGAATATTGGATATTTGGTAAATTTAGAGTTTTGTAGGAAGTATAGTGACTTGTGTCCATTTTGTAGTATATTATAGAATATTATAGTATTACAGTTATATTATATTATAGTATAGTATAGCAATATTATATAATAATATGTGTATATAATAAAAT
>NW_017057090.1:0-234 GCF_001483705.2 Eufriesea mexicana | reverse complement strand
CGCATCTGCCCAGCGATGGATACCTGCGCCGATGGTCACACCACAATGCAAGCGGCGGAGCAGGGGCTTGCAACCCGTACACTGGTAACCATCCCGGGGAAGCCGGACAATTTACCGAGGAGTGAAGGTAAGCTTATTGTTAGTGGTGTCGGCACGGCTCCAGTGGAGCTTCCCTCATCGAAGGACAGGGCAATTAGCCCTACTGCAGGTGCTACGAGGCGCGTGACTCGTAGC
>NW_017057089.1:0-234 GCF_001483705.2 Eufriesea mexicana | reverse complement strand
GCGCAATAGAATCTCTCTGGAAAATCAAATTATATTGACATTATCGAAAGATATCGTGGTGAGATAACTTTCTTGCGTATATATTGAGGAATGATTCTATTGGCCTGCTATAGCCATTGCAATGTCATTGAATCTGCATGGACAATACAATTTTATTGACATTTTCGACTAATATCGTGGTGAGCTAACTTACTTGCTTAAATAAGTAGGAAAGATTCTATTGTCGTGCTATTT
>NW_017057088.1:0-234 GCF_001483705.2 Eufriesea mexicana | reverse complement strand
ATTTCGTTCGTTCCAACCGTTCCATCGTTCCATTATATGTTTCGCGACACTTTGACACTTTGCTCCTAAGATCCGAGTTCCCGTGACGCGTGCCATAATCAACAGAGCAGAGTAGATCACGCGTCGAGCCTATCGTCCGAAAGAGGCGAAGAATAACGCGTGTTATTTACATTGGGCCCCATCTACCAACCACGCCTCTCGCGCTCATGTTTGGCCCGAATTCCTTGCCACGAG
>NW_017057087.1:0-234 GCF_001483705.2 Eufriesea mexicana | reverse complement strand
GTGGACGCCAGCAATTGTGGTCGCGGAGCGTCGTATTGGGCTACGTTACGTTTGGCTATGTTTAGTTGGTATAGGTTTGGCTATTGTAGCTTCGACTTTTGTGCTACACACTGCCATTCGATGGGTTTCTACGCTTTGATCTCGCCTAATATGTTGTGCATATCTCTGGGGGGCCATGAGATGTAGTCGCCTCACGTTAGTTAAGTTAGGTTACCTTTGGCCAGGCTAGGTTAG
>NW_017057086.1:0-234 GCF_001483705.2 Eufriesea mexicana | reverse complement strand
TGGCCTCCATAGAGACAAGCAGAATGTAATAGGGCAGAGTAGATCACAGAAATACACCGAATATGACTGTACAACTATGAAGTAGTAGCTATGCTAACCAAATGTAGCCGAACCTAACCAATCCAATCGTAACCTGACTCAACCAAACGTGCCGAGACCACTATCAGTAGTCACCACACAGCCAATCAGAGCATATTGGAGCACACTGGGGCTCAGAATCCCACCGAATTTCGG
>NW_017057085.1:0-234 GCF_001483705.2 Eufriesea mexicana | reverse complement strand
AGCAGTGCAGGGCACAGGATTCCACTTAACCAAATACTATATCGCTAAGGAAAAACTGCATATTCTAACATAACCAACAGTGACGTAACCAAACGTAACGTAACCCTACCTAAAGTGCCACGACAACTGCTGCGGGATTACCCATGGAAAAACTGAAAATATTAGATCACAGTAGTGCGCAGAGGTCCAAGTAATAGCAGACTATAGCACTAAAGTCGGAGATATCCTCTCCAA
>NW_017057084.1:0-234 GCF_001483705.2 Eufriesea mexicana | reverse complement strand
GTAAAATTGCATTTTCCTGCCAGAGTCCATAGCATGGCAAAGGCTACAGCACGCCAAAACTATCCTTCCCACTTACTTATGCAAGGAAGATAGGTCACCACGATATTAGTCGTAAACGTCAATAAAAATGATTTTTCCAGCCAGATACTATAGCAATGCGTTGGCTAAAGTACGCCAATAGAATCTACCAGCCTTAATTATGCAAAAAGGTAGCTCACCACGATATTAGTCGAA
>NW_017057083.1:0-234 GCF_001483705.2 Eufriesea mexicana | reverse complement strand
ATGGAAGTTTGGATGGACGGATGTATGGGTGGATATATGTATGGATCTATGGATGTATGGGTGGGTGGTTGTATGGCTGGATGGATGTATGGATGGATGGGTGCATGGATGGATGAATGTATGGATTGATGGCCGTATGGGTGGATGGATGTATGGATGGATTGAGGAATTGATCGACGGATATACTAATGAATTTATGTACGGATGAATGAATGTATGGATGGATTGAGGTAT
>NW_017057082.1:0-234 GCF_001483705.2 Eufriesea mexicana | reverse complement strand
TAACTGTGAATCTTTTCAGTTCCATAACCATGGACTTATAAGCTCCGTGTAGGTTTTTATTACTTCGGGATAATTGAACGACCCAATCCACCCCAGCTGCGTCACTCACTCCCCACCACGGAGATTGAAATCAATCTCCGTTAATTACCCTCGACCGATTAATACGACATACAGATGTCCACGAGCTGTTAGGCTGTAAGTTCAAACGTTAATAGACACGCTGCGACCGATTAC
>NW_017057081.1:0-234 GCF_001483705.2 Eufriesea mexicana | reverse complement strand
AGCGCAGAAATCCACCGTATTGCAGTGTGTGGCACAAAAGTTAAAGCTACCCTGGCCTGACCTTGCCAAACTTAGCATAACCAAATGCAACATAACTCTGCCTAACGGGCCGAGACCACTGCTCCTGTCCTCGCTATAGCCGAGTAAAATATACCAGAGCACTATAGAGCACGGAGATCCTACGAATATCGGAGTAGAGTATAAAAGTCATAGCCATCCCAACAAAGCATTACA
>NW_017057080.1:0-234 GCF_001483705.2 Eufriesea mexicana | reverse complement strand
TTGTGTTCGCTGTGGATTGCTTTGACTTTCGTGGTATAGACCGTTTTTCGGTGGACTTCTGCGTTCCACTGCCCTCTAATATGATCTGCCTGGAGGTAGGGATGACAGCAGTGGTTTTCTCGGCACGTTATGTTGAGACGGGCATCGTTTGTATATGATGGGCTGTGTCAGGTTAAGTTAGGGTAACTTCGACTTTTGTGCCTTGCATATGAGTGCGGCGGTTATATCTGCTCT
>NW_017057079.1:0-234 GCF_001483705.2 Eufriesea mexicana | reverse complement strand
TTCTATAGCATTTCAATGGTTATAGCACGCCAATTCGTATCTTTCCTCCTTATTTATAAAAGAGATTAAGCCCACCACGATATTAGCCGAAAACGTCAATAGCATTGACTATTCCAGGCAGATTATAAAGCACTGCAATGGCTATAGCACGCCAATGGTATCTTTCCTACATATTTATATAAGAAAGTTAGCTCACCACGATATTAGCCGAAAATTTCAATAACATTGAATATT
>NW_017057078.1:0-234 GCF_001483705.2 Eufriesea mexicana | reverse complement strand
GCGATTCCTTGAAAGTCTGAAGAAATTCCTATTTCGAAGAATTCCAGTATATCTTTTCGCATAACGCTGTATAATCGCAGGAGTAGTGTTTTTGAAAAGTGTGAAATGTGCAGATTGTAAGCGAGGAAATTGAGCTTAGAGAAAAATTAGTACCCCTAAGTGAATAATAAAAGAAGCTTGCAAAATAATTGAAAGAACGAGTGCGATAAGAGAGCGAGGTTAGGAAAGATGGCG
>NW_017057077.1:0-234 GCF_001483705.2 Eufriesea mexicana | reverse complement strand
CCAAATCTAACCAAACCGAATGTAACCTTGCTCAGCCTAACGTGCGGAGACCACTATTGCTGAGCTCCCCAGAGCTAAGCAGAAGAAATTAGAGGATTTAAGAGCGCAGAAATCAGTAGAGTTGCAGTGTATGCACTAGATTGATAGCCATCCTACCATAACCTTACCAAGCGTACACAGCCAAGAGCAACCTGACAAAACCTGACGTGCCAAGACCACTATTGATGGCCTCCC
>NW_017057076.1:0-234 GCF_001483705.2 Eufriesea mexicana | reverse complement strand
TATGGATGTATGTACGGATGTATGCATGGACATATGTATGGATGTTTGTATGGATGAATGTATGGTAGTGTGTGTGTATGTATCTAACAATGTATGTATGGAAGTATGGACGATTGAATGTATAAGAGTATGTATCGATGTATGGATTGACGTATGTATGGATGTATGGACGTATGGATGTATGGATGTCTGAATGTGTGGATGTATTTGATTTATGTATGTATGAATGTTTGC
>NW_017057075.1:0-234 GCF_001483705.2 Eufriesea mexicana | reverse complement strand
AGAGAAAGGGCACGCAAGAATAAAGAACACGGTTTTGAATTTAATAAGGATGAAGTATATTTAGAGTATAAACTATTGCTTGGTACACAGTTTGAAGCTAGCCTAATTCTACCATGCTAATACAACGCTAATACTCTGACACTGACTCTGACCATAAGCTCTAACTCTTCACACACTGACTCACCCGAGCCTTGCACCCTTGTTTTAAACCCACAGTCTCTCTTCTTTCATGCA
>NW_017057074.1:0-234 GCF_001483705.2 Eufriesea mexicana | reverse complement strand
TCAGATTCTATAGCATTGCAATGGCTATAGCATGCCAATAGAATCTTTCCTGCTTATTTATGCTACAAAATTAGATCACCAGGGTATTAGTCGAAAATGAAAATAATAAGGAATTTTCCGGTAAGATTCTATATCACTGCAATGGCTATTGCACCCAAATAGAATCTTTCTTCCTTATTTATGCAACAAAATTAGCTCACCACAATATCAGTCGAAAATGGCAAAAAAATTGAA
>NW_017057073.1:0-234 GCF_001483705.2 Eufriesea mexicana | reverse complement strand
TTCAATTTTATTGACGTTTTCGACTAATATCCTGGTGTGCTAACTTTCTTGCATAAATAAGGAGGAAAGATTCTATTGGAGTGCTGTGGCCATTGCAATGCTGTAGCATCTGGCTGGAAAATTCAAATTTAATGACATTTTCGACTAATATCGTAGTGAGCTAACTTTCTTGCATAATTAAGGTGGGAAGTTCCTATTGACGTGCTATACCCGTAGCAATGCTATAGAATCAGG
>NW_017057072.1:0-234 GCF_001483705.2 Eufriesea mexicana | reverse complement strand
TGTCTGGAAATTTCAATTTTATTCACATATACGACTATTGTCGTGATGAGCTATCTTCCTTGCATCAATAAGGAGGAGAAATTCTGTTGGCGTGCTATATCCGTTGCAGTGCTCCAGTATCTGGATGGAAAATATAATTATATAGACAGTTTCGACTAATATCGGGGTGATCAAACATTCTTGCATAAATAAGGAGGAAAGATTCTATTGGCGTGCTATAGCCACTGCAATGAC
>NW_017057071.1:0-234 GCF_001483705.2 Eufriesea mexicana | reverse complement strand
ATCCAACCATTGATGCATTCATACATCCATCCATACATCCACCTTTACATACATCCATCCATCTATACATCCACCGATCCATACATCTATCGATCCATACATCCATCATCCATACAGGTACCCACCCATACACGCATCAAAACATACATCTATCCATCCATACATCCACCTATCCGTACATTAATACATCCACACATCCATAAATCCATCCATCCATACATCCATACAACCATA
>NW_017057070.1:0-234 GCF_001483705.2 Eufriesea mexicana | reverse complement strand
ATTCATTTTAAAACATACTACGTTTAATTGTATTGTCTGTGTTTAATCTGCATTAGGGAATTGGAATGTGGTAATTTCTGTATTATCTAGTTTAATTCTAAGTTTATCTTAAAAATTTCATTATCTCAGTGATATTTATATTAAGTTTGTGTCAAAGAATTAAGATATAAGGAAGTACAGTTTATCTCAAAATTTCCAGTATGAGTAATGCTTAAATAAATTTTTGATAAGCTG
>NW_017057069.1:0-234 GCF_001483705.2 Eufriesea mexicana | reverse complement strand
AATCTGCTCTAGTATGTCCTGCTTGGCTCTGGGAAAGGCAGCTGAAGCGGTCACGGCACGCTAGTTTTAGTCACGCTATGTTTGGTTACGTTCTGTTGGTTTGGATTAGGTTTGGGTAGCTATGACTCATCTGATATATACTGCGATTCTATGGATTGCTGCGATCTACTCTCCACTAATGTGTTCTGGTTGTTTCAGGGGAGGCCAGCAATAGTTGTCTTGGGGCTTTATTTT
>NW_017057068.1:0-234 GCF_001483705.2 Eufriesea mexicana | reverse complement strand
TAAAATTGAATTTTCCAGCAACACTCTGTAGCACTGAAATGCCTATAACACGCGAACAAAATCATTTCTCCATATTTATGCAATGAGGATAGCTCACCACGGTATTGGTCGAAAATGTCAATAAAATTGAATTGCCCAGCCAGATTCTACAGGACTGCAATGGCTATTGCACTCCAATAGAATCTTTCCTCCTTGTTTATGCATGAAAGTTAGCTCACCACGATATTAGTCGAA
>NW_017057067.1:0-234 GCF_001483705.2 Eufriesea mexicana | reverse complement strand
GATGTATGGATGGGTGCTTGTATGGATTGTTGGATGTATGGTTCGAAGGATGTATGGATGGGTGGATGTATCAATGGATCGATGTATGGAAAAATGGATGTAGGAATGGATGTGTGTATGGATGAATGCCTTTGTGGATGGATGGATGAATGGAAGGATTGAGGTGTGGACTGACGGATTTACGTATGTATGGATGTATGTATGTATATATGTATGGATGAATGAATGGATGGA
>NW_017057066.1:0-234 GCF_001483705.2 Eufriesea mexicana | reverse complement strand
TAGTACCTGACTGCAAAATTCAATTTTATTGACATTTTCGGCTAATATCGTGGTAACCTTTCTCTCATCGATAAATAAGGAGGAAAGATTATAATGGCGTGCTATAGCCATTGCTGTGGTAAAGAATCTGCCTGGAATATATAATTTTGTTTACATTTTGTACTAATATCCTGATGAGCTTACTTTGTTGCACAAATAAGGTGGGAGGATTCTATTGGCGTGCTATAGCCATTG
>NW_017057065.1:0-234 GCF_001483705.2 Eufriesea mexicana | reverse complement strand
GAGATGGGCTGCGATTGGTTAGGTTAGATTCGGCAAGGTAAGGCATGGGTACCTATGTCTTTCTTGCTATACACTGTAATGCGGTGGATTTCTGCGATCTGCCGTGCTCCAGTATATTCTGCACGGCTCTGTTAATCAAGCAATAGTGGTCCCGTCATGTTATGTTTAGTTAGGATACGTTTGTATGTGTTTCGTTTGGCTACGTCAGGATAGGCTACTTTGGCTTTTGTGCTA
>NW_017057064.1:0-234 GCF_001483705.2 Eufriesea mexicana | reverse complement strand
TACAGCATTGCAATGCCAATAGCATGCCATTAGAATCTTCCCTCCTTATTTATGCAACAAAACCGGCTCACCACGATATTAGCCAAAAATGTCAATAAAATTGTATTTTCCAGTCAGATTGTGTTACCCTGCAATGGATATAGCATGCCAATAGAATCTTTCATCCTTATATACGCATCAAAATTAGCTCACCACGATATCAGTCGAAAATGTCAATAAAATTGAATTTTCCAG
>NW_017057063.1:0-234 GCF_001483705.2 Eufriesea mexicana | reverse complement strand
CTCCTCAGAGACAAGCAGAGAATATTAGAGCACAGTCGATCATAGAGGTCCGCCGAATAGCAAAGTATATCACAAAAGTTGGAGCTGTCCTCCCCTACCCTAACCGAAACTGAAATGGGCGAACGTAACTTATCTTAACCTTCCGTGCCCCGGCCACCATTGCTGGCCACGTCAGTGTCGAGCAGAGTATAGTAAAGCAATTTAGAGCGCAGAAATCCACCGAATAGCAATGTA
>NW_017057062.1:0-234 GCF_001483705.2 Eufriesea mexicana | reverse complement strand
CCACAATACCATCAACTATTTAACATCCCCGAATCCAAAAATTCCATTCGCAAAATATCCCAACCACCAAACCCCATATTGTCAAATGCTTCCCAAACCGAGCCAAACCCAATACCTCGCAAGTAAAAATAAAAAATATCAAACAATTCCGAAAATATTACTCAAAGTCTGTACTCAAGTCAACGATCCTCACCTTCCACTATAAAACGTTTCCTCGAAAAAATTGTCGCACCT
>NW_017057061.1:0-234 GCF_001483705.2 Eufriesea mexicana | reverse complement strand
TTATTTATGCATGGATGTCAGCTCACCAAGATATTAGTCGAAAATGACAATAAAATTGAATTTAGCAGACTGATTCTATTGCACTGCAATGGCTATTGCGTGCCAATAGAATCTTTCCTCCATATTTATGCAGGGATGTCAGCTCACCACGAAATTGGTCGAAAATGTCAGTAAAATTGAATTTTCGAGGCATATTCTATAGCATTGTAATGGGTATAGCGTGCCAATAGAATA
>NW_017057060.1:0-234 GCF_001483705.2 Eufriesea mexicana | reverse complement strand
GTACGGCTATGCCAGGTTAGGTAAGGGCATCTTTGTCTTTTGTGGCATACACTGCTATTTGTTCTATTTCTGCGCTCCACGTTGCTGTAGTATATTCTGCTTGACGTTCTGTAGGCCAGCATCAGTGGTCCAGGCATGATAGTCCCTGTTATCTCACGGTTTGTTATGTTAGGATAGGCCAGGTTATGTCAGATTACACTTGACCTTTGTGCTTTACACTTCATTGCGGCGGGT
>NW_017057059.1:0-234 GCF_001483705.2 Eufriesea mexicana | reverse complement strand
AGTTAAAGCTACCCAAATCAAACTTATCCATACCCAACAGAACCGAACTTAACCTGTTTCAACGTATCCTATCGAGACCACCATTGCTGGTCTTCCCAGAGCTACGTTCAAGATAGAGCAATGGAGGGAGCCAAAATCCACATAATAGCGGACTTTAGCACTGAAGTCAATGCTGTCTTCTTCTAACCTAACCAACCGTAACACAATCAAACGTAACCTACATCAACATAACGG
>NW_017057058.1:0-234 GCF_001483705.2 Eufriesea mexicana | reverse complement strand
TTCTTGCACAAACAAGGAGGAAAGATTCTATTGCCGTGATATAGCCAAAGCAATGCTACAGAATCGGGCCGGAAAATTCAATTTTAATGACATTTTCGACTACTATCGTAGTGAGCTAACTTTCTTGCATAATTAAGGACAAAAGTTCCTATTGGCGTGCTAAAGCCGTATCAATGCTATAGAATCAGGCTGGAAAATTCTATTTTATTGTCATTTTCGACTAATATCATGGTA
>NW_017057057.1:0-234 GCF_001483705.2 Eufriesea mexicana | reverse complement strand
ATTATTATTTAAGTATACTTATTACACCGGCCTAGACTTGGTAGCTTACTACACGCCAAGTACCTGAAAGTAATGTACATCAGGGACTCTTTCTATAGTACCTTTTTACACGGCTCGTTCCTACAAGAATGCCTTTATGTGCTTTCTCAGTTACACCATCCTTTAACGTGCTTTATTTACATTTGCGTAAGTCTTTTATCACGTTTTATTTATTTTTATCGTCAAATATTGCAA
>NW_017057056.1:0-234 GCF_001483705.2 Eufriesea mexicana | reverse complement strand
CTATAGAATCTGACTGGAAAAATCAATTTTATTGACATTATCTACTAATATCGTGGTGAGCTACCTTTCTTGCATAAACATGGATGGAAAGGTTCTATTGGCGAGCTATAGCTACTGCAAAGCTATAGAATCTGACAGGAAAATTCAATTTTATTGACATTTGCGACTAACATTGTGGTGAGCTACATTTCTTGCATAAAAAAGGCAGAAAGAATCTACTTGCGTGCTCTAGGC
>NW_017057055.1:0-234 GCF_001483705.2 Eufriesea mexicana | reverse complement strand
ATGAGCGCCTGGCGAGCTCGGCTGATGAAGCCGAGTAGCCGGCGGCACCGGGAGATCGAATATGTGCTCCCCGGGCTGGATGCATGGGGGCGCAGAGGCAGCCGGCTCACTTTCCGCCTGACACTGGTGCTAGCCGGGCACGGGTGCTTCGGTGAGTACCTGCGTCGCATTGGGCGAGAACGAGAGACGCGGTGTCATCACTGCTGGGAAGGGCGGGACACGGCGCAGCGCACG
>NW_017057054.1:0-234 GCF_001483705.2 Eufriesea mexicana | reverse complement strand
CGTGCCGAGGCCACTATTGCTGACCTTCACAGAGTCAAGCTGAAAGCATTAGAGCACTCCATGCCGCAGGAATTCACCTAATAGTGGAGTATAGCACTAAAGACAAAACTGTAATCTCCTAGTCTAATCAAGTGTAGCGCAACCGAACCTAAAATAACTCAACGTCGCGTTGCGCGACCACTATTGCTGGTCAAACAAGAGCCAAGAAGAACACATTAGTAGAGAGCAGCACGC
>NW_017057053.1:0-234 GCF_001483705.2 Eufriesea mexicana | reverse complement strand
ATTCCTGGCCATCCCAGGGTCAAGCTGAAGACATTAGAGCATTTTAGGTCGCACAACTCCACCAAATAGCAGACTATGGCACTGAAGTTATATCTATCATCTCCAAGCATAACTAATTATAACAAAAGAAAGTATCGCCTAACCCAACCTAACGTGTCGCGTCCATTACTACTGGCCTCCCACATCTAGCACAGCGCATTAGCGGAGAGTAGAACGCAGAAATCCATACAATCG
>NW_017057052.1:0-234 GCF_001483705.2 Eufriesea mexicana | reverse complement strand
TTAGGGTTTCCATGACTTTTGTGATGTACACTGCTATTCGGCGCATTTCCGTGCTCTAGATTGTTATACTATACTACGCTCGACACTGGGGAGCGAGCAGTGGTGGACAATTCACGTTAGCTTCAGTTAGGTCACGTTTGATTTGGTTAGCTTAGGCTAAGTTTGGTGGGGATAGCTTTAACTTTCGTACTATACACTATTATGTGGCGGATACCTGTGTCCTACTGTGCTCCA
>NW_017057051.1:0-234 GCF_001483705.2 Eufriesea mexicana | reverse complement strand
TATTGTTCTCGGCACGTTAGTCTGAGTCAGGTTGCGTTCGTTTATGCTACGTTTGGCTATGTTTGGACAGGGTAGCTTTGCTTCTGAGGTATACACTGCAGTCCAGTGGATTTCTGGGATGCGCGTTGCTCTACTACATGCCGCTCGACTACCGGGTGGCCAGCCGCAGCTTTCGCCACACGTCAGGTTGAGATAAATTACGTTTAGTTAGGTTAGGTTCGGCTACGTTTGGTA
>NW_017057050.1:0-234 GCF_001483705.2 Eufriesea mexicana | reverse complement strand
TCCACATCATTGCAGTGTATAGCACAAAAGGCATACATATAATGAGCTGACCTGTCCTAACCTTACCTATCGAAACGTAATGTAACCCAACAAAACGTGAAGAGACCAATATTACAGGCCTCCCCAGAGCCAGGCAGAGCACATCAGGGCACATCACAGCGCAGAAATACACGGAATAGTGGTGTACAGCACAAAAGATAAAGTGGTCTACCCTAACCTAACCACACGTAACAT
>NW_017057049.1:0-234 GCF_001483705.2 Eufriesea mexicana | reverse complement strand
TCGGTTGTGTTACGTTTGGTTAGGTTAGGCTAGGTTAGCTTTGGCTTTTGTGCTATAAACTGCACTTCGGTGGATTTCTGTGCTCTACTGTGTTCTAGTATGCTCTGCTTCGCTCTGAGGAGGCCACCAATTGTGGCCCTGGCACGATAGGTTTATATACGCTAAGTTTGTCTGGGTAGGGTTAGCTATGGTTAGGTTTGGATGGCTTCGACTTTTCTGCTTTGCATTGCGATT
>NW_017057048.1:0-234 GCF_001483705.2 Eufriesea mexicana | reverse complement strand
CGAATGGCACTGTATATCGCAAATGTCACAGCTGTCCTATCACAAACTAGTCAAACGTAGCGTAGCCAAACGCAACATAACAAAGTCTAACGTGCCCAGACTACTATTTTTGGCTTGACCAACGCCAAGCAGAGCATACTAGGTGAGAGCAGAGAGCAGAAATCAATAGAATGGCAGTGAATAGCAGTCAGGTGAAGGCTATCCAAACCTAACCCGTGCTAACGTAACCTAACA
>NW_017057047.1:0-234 GCF_001483705.2 Eufriesea mexicana | reverse complement strand
TATAGCCATTGCAATGCTATAGAATTTGACTGGAGAATTCAATTTTATTGACATTTTCGACTATTATCGTGCTGAGCTGATTTTGTTCCATAAATAAGGACGAAAGATTCTATTGGCATGCTATAGTCATTGCAATGGTATTGAATCTGACTGGGAAATTCTATTTTATTTCCATTTTCGGCTAATATCGTGGTGAGTTAATTTTGTTGCATAAGCAAGCAGGAAAGATTCTAT
>NW_017057046.1:0-234 GCF_001483705.2 Eufriesea mexicana | reverse complement strand
GGGGTATCGTTCTGTAGTCTCTGTTGAGTACTTTATTGAATTATTGCCGTGATTCTTATTTGACGGGAAAATTATTTATGATATGAATATTATATAAATATTCGTATTTGTTGGCAGTTTTACCTATTTTTAATGTATAGTGTGATTAAGTTCGATTAAGAGAATATTATTTTATGGCATTTGTACGATTTATCCATCAGATTTTCTGTGAAATATAATCTGGTCTGTCTCTTC
>NW_017057045.1:0-234 GCF_001483705.2 Eufriesea mexicana | reverse complement strand
AGGCGATCAATTCACCAAGCTATAGGAGGTTATAGATTTTGAATAGACCTATTTACTGGCAAGCAGAAGTCTGTACATGCCATTGGATTGGTGGCGTTGTCCGACGTATTCACCAAGCTATAAAAGATAATATAACTTGAATAGACCTTTTCTCTGGCAAGTAGGTGGATATACATGCCATTGGATTGAAGGCGTTAGGCGATGTATTCACCAAGCTATAACAGATTATAGATT
>NW_017057044.1:0-234 GCF_001483705.2 Eufriesea mexicana | reverse complement strand
AACCTAACGTAACCTAACTCAGCCCAACGTGCCAATGACACTGATGCTCAGCTCCCTAGGGCTTACATGAATGTGCGAGAGCACGATAGAGTGCAGAAATCCACCGCATTGCAGTGTATAGCTCAAAAGTCGAAGATATCCTGTCCTAACTAAACCAAGCGTAACGTAGCCAAGCGTAACGTAACTCAACCTAACGCGTCGAGACCGCAATTGCTCGCCTCTCCAGAGCCGAGT
>NW_017057043.1:0-234 GCF_001483705.2 Eufriesea mexicana | reverse complement strand
TGTTAGTGCGGGTTAGGTTAGGATAGTTTCGACTTTTGTCCTTCACATTGGAATCATATTGATCTCTGCGCTCTACACTGCTCTTTCACATTGCGCCTGTCCCTGGGGACGACAGAAATAGATGCCGCAGCACATTATTTTGAGATATTCTGCGTTCGGTTATGTCATGTGGGAAGAGGTTTGGTTGATATAGCCTTGACTTTTGTGCTATACACTGCTATTCTGTTGATTTCT
>NW_017057042.1:0-234 GCF_001483705.2 Eufriesea mexicana | reverse complement strand
ACTAATATCGAGATGAGCTAACATTCTTGCATAAATAAAGAAGAAAGATTCTATTGGCGTGCTGTAGCCATTTCATTACTGTACAATCTGGTTGGAAAGTTCAATATTATTGACAGTTTCGACTATTATCGTGGTGAGCAATTTTTCTTGCCTAAATAAGCAGGCTAGATTCTGCTGGAGTACTATAGCCATAGCAATGCAGTAGAGTCTGGCTGGAAAACTCAATTTTATTGA
>NW_017057041.1:0-234 GCF_001483705.2 Eufriesea mexicana | reverse complement strand
TGGCCATCCCAGTGACAACCTGTGTTCACTAGAACGCTGCAGAGCGTCCAAACCAACCGAATAACAGTGTATAGCACAATAGCCAAAGCTACCACCCCCTATCCTAGCCAGAGATTATCCTTGCCTTGAACATCAGCGTATCCCACGAGTGTCACATCTATCCATACCTGCCACGAACAAGCCTACAGATGCCAAGCGTAGCATATATCAAGATATGCAGCCGAGGCTACCACT
>NW_017057040.1:0-234 GCF_001483705.2 Eufriesea mexicana | reverse complement strand
ATTCCCTGGCATGTACATGGCTGTACTTGCCATTGGATTGCAGGCGATAGGCGATCTAATCACGAAACTATGGCAGCTAATATGTTTTGAATATACTCATTCCCTAGCGAGTAGATGGCCGACCTTGTCATTGGTTGTAGACGCTAGGCGACCTATTAACCATGCTATAACAGATTATAGATTTTGTATACACCAATTCTCTGTCAAGTAGATGGCTGTACTTGCCATTGGTTG
>NW_017057039.1:0-234 GCF_001483705.2 Eufriesea mexicana | reverse complement strand
CATTTTCGAGTAATATCGTGGTGAGTAAGCTTTCTTGCATAACTAAGGAGGAACGATTCTATTAGCGTGCAATAGGCCTTGCATGCAATAGAATCCTCCTGGAAAATAAACTTTTATTGACGTTTTTGACTAATATCGGGGTGAGCTAACATTCTTGCATAAATAAGGAGCAAAGGTTCTATTGGCGTGCTGTAGCAATTGCAGTGCTCTGGAATCTGTTTGGAAAATGCAATT
>NW_017057038.1:0-234 GCF_001483705.2 Eufriesea mexicana | reverse complement strand
TATTCCAATGACTCTCCACATGCACATTTAATCCAAATTATAAGCATCATTACCTTGGTAAGCCTTCAGTTCATCTAAAATGACTGAATCCTTAATACAGATGGATTTCTAGGTTGCTAGTTTGTCAGTTATCAACGTGGTCTATACCAACAGCAGAAATGTACGTGTCATCAGCTATTGACAGGATGTGTGAGCAATTCGTGAGATAAAAACCTGATTTCTCTGTAAACCTGG
>NW_017057037.1:0-234 GCF_001483705.2 Eufriesea mexicana | reverse complement strand
TGTCATAACGTTATTTATCGAGTTATTAACGAAAGAACTACAGTCGTGTCGCTTCGGACCGACTGAAAGGGCGATCTTCGCTCCGGTCGACGCTAACAACAAAATATTAATACCAACATTCAACTGACGGGTAACAAAGACATTTGAACGCGAAAATAAGATTTTTCATAAATAAAAAAATAAAGTGTATAAGTGAAAAAATCCGAAAATTGAGAAATTAGTGAAAATGACATT
>NW_017057036.1:0-234 GCF_001483705.2 Eufriesea mexicana | reverse complement strand
CTTCGGACCGACTGAAAAGACGATCTTCGCTCCGGTCGATGCTAACAACAAAATATTATTACCTACATTCAACTGACGAATTACAAAGACATTTTTATGCGAAAATAAGATTTTTCATACATAAAAAAAATAAAGTGTATAAGTGAAAAGATTCGAAAATTGAGAAATTAGTCAAAATGACTTTGCAATGAGTTAGAATGATTGAATCCATGTAGAAAAGTGTAAAAATATGTA
>NW_017057035.1:0-234 GCF_001483705.2 Eufriesea mexicana | reverse complement strand
TAGCACGAAAGTCAAAGCTATTCTAATTAAATATAGCCTAACCTGGCTTAAATAATCGTAACATAACTAAACCTATCGTACCTGGATCGGTATTTCTCGACTCCCCTGAATCGAGAAGAGCATTGTAGGGCGATGCTGAGCGCAGAGATACACCGAATAGCAGCATGCAGAACAAAAGTCGAAGAAATCCTAACATAACCTGACCTAACCTAACCCAATCACATTTAGCATAGC
>NW_017057034.1:0-234 GCF_001483705.2 Eufriesea mexicana | reverse complement strand
ATTGCTAGTCTCCGCAGTGTCAAGCGGATCATACCGGGGCAAAGTAGTGCGCAGAAATCTACTCTATTGCCGTGTATACCACGAAAGCCAGAGCTATACGAACATAACCCAAAGTAACAGAACCTAGCCAAACGTAGCCTAACTAGACCTAACGTGCCGAGACAACCATTACTGACCTCCTCAGTGGCAATCAGAGCATATTAGGGCACTGTAGAGTGCAGAAATGCCCCGAAT
>NW_017057033.1:0-234 GCF_001483705.2 Eufriesea mexicana | reverse complement strand
TATTAGTCGAAAATGACAATAAAATTGAACTTTCCATCCTGATTCTGTAGCATTGCAGTGGCAGTAGCACGCCAATAGGATCATTCCTCCTTATATATGCAATAAAGTTAACTCACCACGATATTAGTCGAAAATGTCAATAAAATTGAATTTCCCGCCACATTCTATAGCATTGCAATGGCTATAGCACTCCGACCGGTTCTTTCCTCCATACATATGCAAGGAAGCTAACTC
>NW_017057032.1:0-234 GCF_001483705.2 Eufriesea mexicana | reverse complement strand
TCTGCGCTCTACTCTCCTCTAATATGCCACGCCCGGCGACGGGCAGGCCAGCAATTGCGAGCTGGGCTCGTTAGGTTGGGATTGGTTACGTTTGACAAGGTTCGGTTATATCGGATTTTGTAAGGGTACCTCCTACATTTTGCTATAAACTACTATTCGGGTGATTTCGTTGTTCCACATTGCTGTGCCATAATCTGCTTAGATCTCACGCGGCCAGCAATAGCTTTCGTTGCG
>NW_017057031.1:0-234 GCF_001483705.2 Eufriesea mexicana | reverse complement strand
ATCGTGAGTATTTTGATTAGGTTAGGTCTTTTTAGGAATTTGAGGTTAGATTGTTGCTTAGTTCTAAGGAATACCATTGATGAATAATTTTTTACATTGATAGGAGAATTAATACTGAATTTAATTTTAGTCTGTGATCGTGAGTACTTTGGTGAAATTAGGTTTGTAGTAGAAACTTGAATTGATTTATTTGTTAATTATTGTTGATTAGTTTGTAGGATTAATGGGAGATGT
>NW_017057030.1:0-234 GCF_001483705.2 Eufriesea mexicana | reverse complement strand
TCCCAGAGCCAAATAGGACATACTAGTGCACGGTAGAGCGCAGAAACCTGCCGAATAGCTGTGTAAAGCACATATGGTGCAGCTACCCTGTCTAAACTTAGCCTGATCCAACCTACCCGAACGTAGCCTGACTGAACATAGCGTGCTGCGACCTCCATTGCTGGCGTCCCCAGAGCCAAGCAGAGTATATTAGCGGAGAGTACAGCGCACAAGTCCATAGAATCGCAGTGTATA
>NW_017057029.1:0-234 GCF_001483705.2 Eufriesea mexicana | reverse complement strand
TTGGTTAGGATGGCTTTAACTCTTGCGCTATACACTTCTATTAGTGGAATGTCTACGACCTACGATGCTCTAATATGATATGCTTGGCTCACGTGGGCCCAGAAATTTTGATCTCGGCTCATTAGGTTTAGTGAGTGTACGTGTGGCTAGGTTGGGCTGAGACACGTTTGATCAGATTATCTTCGACTTTTTCGCTATACACTGCTACATGTTGGACTTCTGCGCTCTACTGTG
>NW_017057028.1:0-234 GCF_001483705.2 Eufriesea mexicana | reverse complement strand
AACCCACTTGCCAAAATAAGGAGGGAAGATTCTATTGGCGCGCTATAGCCACTGCAATTCCAGAGGATCTGCCTGGAAAATTTGATTTTGTTTACATTTTCGACTAATATCGTGGTCAGCAACCCCATTTGCATAAATAGGGATGAAATATTCTATTGGCATGCTATAGCTTTGGCAATGCTATAGGATCTGGCTGGAAAATTCAATTTTATTGACGTTTTCGACTAATTTCGC
>NW_017057027.1:0-234 GCF_001483705.2 Eufriesea mexicana | reverse complement strand
AGGTTAGGCTATGACAAGTTCGGTAAGGATATCAGTATCTTTCGTGCTATGCACTATTATCCGAAGGATATCTGTAATCCACTGTTCGCTACTACAATCTGCTTGACTACGGGGATACCAGGAGCAGTGATCGTGGCACATTATGTTGAGATACGCTACGTTTGGATAGGATAGTTTTGGTCAGGTTTAGCCATGGTATGTCTGCCTTTTCCGCTGTACACAACAATGCGGTGG
>NW_017057026.1:0-234 GCF_001483705.2 Eufriesea mexicana | reverse complement strand
GGAAATGCTGGCCGCATCACGCCGCTAATACTATCCATTGTCGTCAGGAGAATCGGAAACGCGCATTACATACTTCCGTTGCGCTCCAGTAATCGACGATAGTGGGAAGGCAACGCGGAGGTATTTGGACTAGATAGTGAAACGAGTTCCATCGACCGAGTGCAGAGTCAACACGCTGCCCTCGGTGGTTCCATCATTGCGGAAAAATAGCGATTCGAATATTTCCATTTGAAA
>NW_017057025.1:0-234 GCF_001483705.2 Eufriesea mexicana | reverse complement strand
TGCTGTACTCTGCTTAGCTCCAGTGAGGCCATCAATAGCGGTCGTGGCACGTCAGTTTGGGTTCCGTTACGTCCGCTTGTGTTACGTTTGGTTAGGTAAGGATAGGATAGCTTTGACATCTGTGCTGTACACTGCAATGCGGTGGTTTTCTGCATTCTACTGTGCTCTAACATGCTCCGATTGGCACAAGGGAGTCTAGCAAGTGCGGTCTCGGGACACTAGGTTGAGTTAGGT
>NW_017057024.1:0-234 GCF_001483705.2 Eufriesea mexicana | reverse complement strand
GACCACCAGTGCAATGCACCCCGCGAAGGTGGCTCCCTCACTCGCGGCATGGCGACGTCGCACACGCGCGTCATCGCGGCCCTTAGCCGCTCCGCCCATAACCCTGCCTCGTCGTTTTCGCGAATGACGTCCCCATCCTCCCAGGCGTCGACCTGGACGGCCGCGGCGAAAAGGTCGCGGTCGAGGCGCCTGAGCGCCCATCGTGGAATTGTCGCGCGCATCGCCGGCAGCTGT
>NW_017057023.1:0-234 GCF_001483705.2 Eufriesea mexicana | reverse complement strand
ACGTGCGGCGAACACTACTGCTGGCCTCGCCAGGGCCATGCAGAATATCGTAGAGCACAGTAGAGAGCAGAAACCCGTCGTATTTCAGTGTACAGAGCAATGTCAGTGATATCCAAACTTTTCCCGAACTAACCTAGACTAACCAAACATAGCCTCTCCTAATATATAGTACCGTGACCACTATTACCGCCCTCCCCATGTACAAGCAGAATGTAATAGAGCACAGTAGAGCGC
>NW_017057022.1:0-234 GCF_001483705.2 Eufriesea mexicana | reverse complement strand
TGTACTTGCCATTGGATTGAAGGCGACAGGCGATCTTTTCACCAAGCTATAACAGGTTATAGACTTTAAATAGAAATATTCTCTGGCAAGTAGATTGCTGTACTTGCCATTGCTCGAAGGCGTTAGGCGACCTATTCACCAAGATAAAACAGATCATATAATTTGAATAGACCTATTCTATGGCAAGTAGATGGATGTACCTGCCATTGGATTGAAGGCGTTAGGCGATCTATT
>NW_017057021.1:0-234 GCF_001483705.2 Eufriesea mexicana | reverse complement strand
ACCTTCGACTTTTGTGCTATACACTGAAACGCCGCGGATGTCTCTTATCTTCTGTGCTGTAACATATTCAGCTTGGCTCTGGGGAGGTCAGAAACAGTGTTGTAGGTCGGTTATGTGGAGTCAGCTTACGCTTGGTTATACTATCTTAGGTTAGGTTAGGATAGGACTGCATTGACTTTCGTGATGTACACCGCTATAGGGTGGATTTCTGCGGTCGGCATTGCACTAATATTC
>NW_017057020.1:0-234 GCF_001483705.2 Eufriesea mexicana | reverse complement strand
TGCATTTCAATCCAGGGATGACAAAGGACTTACCCATTATCGCCCAGATATTAAAAACAGACGAAACTGTATTGAGTACAGATATACTCATACAACTTTGGCCATTGGACTAAACTTTTCCCTGGTAGCATATGTTTAACAGCAGTCCTAGAATAATCACTAGATGGTACCGTTATGTCTAGAGATCCTAACAATTGGCAGGACGGTACACAGGACTTCCATAGAGAGTACGCT
>NW_017057019.1:0-234 GCF_001483705.2 Eufriesea mexicana | reverse complement strand
ATATATTAAACAATTTCTAATTTGAATTAGAATAATAAATAATAAATTTCGATAAATTTGATTATAAAAGTATTTTACATTAATAAAGCTAATATATTTGTCATAACTAGGTTACAACGAAGACTGTTGGTGATATTGAGTTAAAATTATGGGCAAAAGAAGCTCCAAAGACATGTAGAAATTTCATATAATTATGTGTGAAAGGTTATTACCATGACCCTATATTTCATACAC
>NW_017057018.1:0-234 GCF_001483705.2 Eufriesea mexicana | reverse complement strand
GTATATATGTATGGAAGTATGTATGTATGGATGTATGGATGTATGAATGCATATATGTATGGACGGGTGGATGGATGTATGTACGGTTGAATGAATTTATGGATGGGTGAATGGATGGATGGATGTATGGTTGCGTGTATGGTAGGTAGAATGTACGTATGTATGTATGGGTGGATGAACGGGTGTATGTATGGATGTATGTATGTATGTATCTATGGATGTATATATGGATGA
>NW_017057017.1:0-234 GCF_001483705.2 Eufriesea mexicana | reverse complement strand
AATAGCAGCGTATAGCACAAAAGCCAAGTATATTCAAACCTAGCCTGACCTTGCCCAGCATAAACATACGTGCACTACCTAGACTTAACGAGCCGGGACCACTGTTTCTGGCTTCTCCAGTGCCGAGTAGAACATACTAGAGTACAGTACATCGTAGAAATACAAGGAATAGCAGTGTATAACACAAAAGCCAAAGGCATCGTAACCGAACCTAACTCAGCGTAGCCTAGCCAA
>NW_017057016.1:0-234 GCF_001483705.2 Eufriesea mexicana | reverse complement strand
CATACGTCCTACAATCCATACATCCACCGATCTATACATCTATCCTCCATTCCATCCATCTATGCATTCATACATCCATACAACAATCCCTTCATCCATACATACATACATACATCCTTCCATACATAAATACATACATCCATACGTACAACCATACATACACCCAAACATGCATCCATAGATATATACTTACATACATCCGTTCATACATCCATACACCCATCCATACATGCA
>NW_017057015.1:0-234 GCF_001483705.2 Eufriesea mexicana | reverse complement strand
AAGTACAGCCACCTACTTGACAGGGAATAGGTCTATTCAAAATCAATAATCTGTTTCAGCTTGTTGAATAGGTCGCCTAAAGGCTTCAAACAATGGCAAGTACAGTCACCTACTTGCCAGAGAATAGGTATATTCATTATCTATAACCTGTTATAGCTTGGTGAAGAGACAGCCTAACGCCTTCAATCCAATGGCAAGTACAGACTTCTATTTGCCAGAAAATAGGTCTATTCA
>NW_017057014.1:0-234 GCF_001483705.2 Eufriesea mexicana | reverse complement strand
TACTGCATTGCAATGGCTATAGCGCTCCAGAAGGATCTTTCCACCTTAGTTATGCAAGAAAGTAAACTCACCACGATATTAGTCGAAAATGTCAATGAAAATTAAATTTCCGGCCTGATTCTACAGCATAGCGATGGCTATAGCACGCCAAAAGCATCTTTCCTCCATACTTTTGCCAGGAAGCTAGCTCACCACGATAAAAGTGGAAAATGCCAATAAAATTGATATTTCCAG
>NW_017057013.1:0-234 GCF_001483705.2 Eufriesea mexicana | reverse complement strand
TCAGGGCAGGCCAGGTCAGTTCAGCTATTGGCAAGTCCGGTCAGGTCAGGTCAGGTTAGGTTAGGTTGGGGTAGATTACAGCAGGTTAGGTTAAGTTAGGTGAGATGATGTTAGGTTTGATTACAATAGGTTACGATTGGTTGGGTTGGGTTACGTTGGGTTAGGTTGGGGTTGGTTGGGTTATGTTAGGTTTGGTTAGGTTAAGTTAGGTAAGGTTATGTTATGTCATGTCAG
>NW_017057012.1:0-234 GCF_001483705.2 Eufriesea mexicana | reverse complement strand
TTTCCTCCTTATTTATGCAAGAAAGTTAGCTCACCACGGTATTAGTCGAAAATTTCAATGAATATGAATTTTCCATGAGAATTCTATATCATTCCTATGCCTGTAGCACGCCAAAAGAATCGTTCCTCCTTTCTTATGGAAGAAAGCTAACTCACCCCGACATTACTCGACAATGTCAATACAATTGAACTTTCTAGACAGATTCTAAAGTATTGCAATGGCTATAGCACTCAA
>NW_017057011.1:0-234 GCF_001483705.2 Eufriesea mexicana | reverse complement strand
ATAGAATATAAATCATCATAGAACAGATTAATCCAGCGGCTACAATGCTCCGTTGGTGGTTGTTATAAGTAGCGTACTGTCAATTCTAAATAGTTCTGGCCATAACCGTAGTATACATTGATTACACTAGAATTATTTTCGAACGGTCGTTATCAGTGAAAAATTTTATTTAACCATTTCAACTCTGTGGAGACGGGTGTTCTAAGTACTGTAACGTTAATTGTTAATACCTCG
>NW_017057010.1:0-234 GCF_001483705.2 Eufriesea mexicana | reverse complement strand
TATGCAAGAAAGTAAGCTCACCACGATATTAGTCGAAAATGAGAATAAAATTGAAATTTCCAGACAGATTCTACTGCATTGCAATGGCTATAGCGCGCCAAAAGGATATTTCCTTCATACTTATGCCAGGAAGCTACCTCACCACGATATTAATGGAAAATGTCATTAAAATTTACTTTCCAGCCCGATTCTGCAGCATTGCAATGGCTATAGCGCGCCAAAAGGATCTTTCCT
>NW_017057009.1:0-234 GCF_001483705.2 Eufriesea mexicana | reverse complement strand
ACGATATGAGTCGAAAATGTCAACAAAGTCGAATTTTCGAGGCAGGTTCTATAGCATTGTAATTGCTAGAGCACGGCAATAGTGACTTCCCTCATTATTTATACAAGAAAGTTACCACACATCGAAATTAGTCGAAAGTGTTATTGAAATTGAATTGTCGAGGCAGATTCGATAGCATTGTAATGGCTATAGCACGGCGATAGATTCTTTCCTAATTATTTATGCAAGAAAGCT
>NW_017057008.1:0-234 GCF_001483705.2 Eufriesea mexicana | reverse complement strand
AGCGCGCCAATAGAATATTTCATCCTTATTTATGCAATACAGTTATTTCACCAGGATATTAGAGGAAAATGTCAATAAAAATGAATTTTCCAGCCAGATTCTATAGCATCACCATGGCTATAGCACGCCAGTAGAATCTTTCCTCCTTATATATGCCAGAAAGATAGGTCGCCACGATAGTATTCGGTAATGTCAACAAAATTGAATTTTCCGGCCAGATTCCATAGCATTTCA
>NW_017057007.1:0-234 GCF_001483705.2 Eufriesea mexicana | reverse complement strand
GTGGTCCGCTGTGCTCTGCGACATTCTGATTGTCTATGTGGAGTCCAGGAGCAGTGGTCGCTGAACGCTACTTTGAGATATGCTGCGGTCGGCTGGGATAGGTTAGGTTAGGTAATGATAGGGTAACAACGGCTTTTGTGCTATTTACCGCAACGTGGTGGATTTCTTCGTTACACTGCGCTCTGGTTAATTCTGCTTTTCTCTGTGGCGGCCAGAAATAGCGGCCCCGTCGAG
>NW_017057006.1:0-234 GCF_001483705.2 Eufriesea mexicana | reverse complement strand
ACATCCATACATCCATGCATCCGTACATCCATACATTCGTATATCCATACAAACATACATACACACACGCACACAAACATAACTCAAACACTTCCTTATAATCAAACATCCATACGCCCATACATCCATACATCCATACATCCATACATCCAAACATCCATCCATCCCTACATCCATACATACACACAACCATACATTCATAAATCCATCCACCCATACACTCATCCATCCATA
>NW_017057005.1:0-234 GCF_001483705.2 Eufriesea mexicana | reverse complement strand
GCTTGAGATAGTTTGCGTATGGTTATATTACGTTTGGTTAGGTTACTATGAGGTAGCTCTGACATTTGTGCCATACAACTGCCATTCGGTGGATCCCTGAGCTCTGCGTTACTCCAATGTACTCCGCTTCGCTCTGAGGAGGACAGCAATACTATCCTCGGCAACTTGCGCTGACTTAGGCTACGTTGAGTTTGGTTTGGTTCGGGCAGGATGGGTTAGGATATCATACACTCT
>NW_017057004.1:0-234 GCF_001483705.2 Eufriesea mexicana | reverse complement strand
TTAATGGTGTTAATCTTAATTATCAGGAAAAGTTATTATAAATATAAAAAGATATGACTATACCAAGTGCTTTGACACTTAAGTTTAAGATTTTCCAAAAAGTGGAGTTAATCGATTTGTGCAATGAACGACTCGCATATGCCGATTATAAATAATTAATTATTACACAATTATTATCTCACAATCAGTCTAGTTCCTATTTTTTCCTAACCTAATTGCTAACCTAATTTGATA
>NW_017057003.1:0-234 GCF_001483705.2 Eufriesea mexicana | reverse complement strand
TGGATGGTCGGTTGTATGCATGGATGGATCTATGGATGGATGGGTGTATGGATGGATGGATGCATGAATTGATCGCCGTATGGATGGATGAACCTATGGATGGACTGAGGTATGGATGGTCGGATGTAAGGATGAATGGATGTACGGAGGTATGAGTGTAGGGATGGATTAAGGTATGAGAGTATGCGTGTATGGATGTATGTATGAATGAATGTATAGTTGCAAGAATGTATG
>NW_017057002.1:0-234 GCF_001483705.2 Eufriesea mexicana | reverse complement strand
CCACCACCACTATTGCTGGCCTCCCCAGACTCGGGCAGAGCATAGTAGAGCACAGTAGGGCGCAGAGAGGAACGAAATTGAAATGTCAGGCACAATAGTCGAAGATACCATAACTTAGCTGGATCTAACCTAACCTAACAAAACGTAGAATATCTAAACCTAGCGAGACGAGACCTCTATTTCTGGCCTCACCAGAGCCAAGCAGAATATGTTAGACCACAGTAGATCACATGA
>NW_017057001.1:0-234 GCF_001483705.2 Eufriesea mexicana | reverse complement strand
AGAATTTTATATAAATATGTTTTAATATTAAAGCTACAAACAATACTTGTTGAACAAAGCATTGTGTTATTAAGCTTCTTATTTAACACTTAAGAAAATCTTCGTACAAAAGAGGACTGACCATGTCAGCGGACAATGCACTCGTACCGAAAGGTACGATTTAATACGTATTTAATTACTCAAATAAAGTTTAGATTACTTAAAATTTAGTTTTTCGCGTTTAAATTACTCAAA
>NW_017057000.1:0-234 GCF_001483705.2 Eufriesea mexicana | reverse complement strand
ACGATGTTACCAAGTGGATTCCTGCGATCCAATCTGCCCTACTACATTATGCTTGGGACAGAGGTGGCCAGGAGCTGTGGTCGCGGCACGTTACGTTCATCTATGCTACGTTCTTTTATGTTAGGTTTGGTCTGGTTAGAAAGGGATATCTTCGACTTTTGTGCTATGCATTTCTATTCGGTGGATTCCTCCGCTCTACATTACTCTACTATACCCTCCTCGTCACTGAGGGCG
>NW_017056999.1:0-234 GCF_001483705.2 Eufriesea mexicana | reverse complement strand
CGCCAATAGAACCTGACCTCCTTATTTATGCAAAATGGTAGCTCACCACGATATTAGTCGAATATGTCAGTATCATTTTATTTTCCGGCCGGACTCTATAGCATTGAAATGCCTATAGCACACCAACAGAACCTTTCCTCCTTATTTATGCAAGAAAGTTTGCTCACCATAATATTAGTCAAAAATGTCTATAAAATGGAACTTACCAGGCAGATTCTACAGCAGTGCATGGCT
>NW_017056998.1:0-234 GCF_001483705.2 Eufriesea mexicana | reverse complement strand
TAGAATCTGGCTGGAAAGTTCAATACTATTGACAGCTTCGACTATTATCGTGGTGAGCTATCTCTCCTGCCTAAATAAGCGGGGTAGATTCTATTGACGTGCTATAGACACTGTATTGCAGTAGAACCTGTCTGGAAAGTTCTATTTTATTGACATTTTCGACTAATATGATGGTGAGCTGCCCTTCTTGCATAAATAAGGAGGAAAGATTCTACTGGCCTGCTGTAGCCATTG
>NW_017056997.1:0-234 GCF_001483705.2 Eufriesea mexicana | reverse complement strand
CCCTGCTTGCCGCCGCTCCTCCCCTTGTCGTGACCGGGCATCGTTCTGGTCCTCGCAGCGGTCCCGGGTAGCGCGTGAGCGGAGATGGACGCCGGGGCGCGGTTTCAGCGCAATCGCGGGCCCTTTCGCTGGAAGTTGCGGGGTAGCGGTCGCCTGCCGCTGCGCTCTCTCCTCGCGCCTACCGATGACGAGAGACCAGCTGGCATCTGCGTCCTTCCCGGCTACGACCGGGGC
>NW_017056996.1:0-234 GCF_001483705.2 Eufriesea mexicana | reverse complement strand
ACCTAGCTTATCATACCCGAACGTAGCATAGCTCAACCTAACGTACCGAGACCACTATGGCTATCCTCCGCAGAGCGAGGCAGAAAACGCTAGAGCAGAGCATTGCGCAGAAGTCCACCGGAATGCAGTGAATAGCACAAAAGACGTATATTTCCTAACCTAACCAGACCAAACCTAACCTAACACAACGTAGCAAAGCTCAAAATTTCGTGACGACAACACTGCTCCTGACCT
>NW_017056995.1:0-234 GCF_001483705.2 Eufriesea mexicana | reverse complement strand
TTGGCTTTTGTTCTATACAGTGCTTCATGGAGGCTTTCTGCGCTCTACTGTATTCTTATATATGCTGCTTGGCTCTGGGGAGGCCAGCAATAGTGGTCTCGGCACGTTAGTCTTAAATACTCTACGTTTAATTAGGCCATGTTAGGTCACGTTGGGTTAGGATGTCCTTGTCTTTTGTGCAATACACTGCTATATGGTGGCCTCCTGCGCTCTACTGTGCGGTGGTATATTCTG
>NW_017056994.1:0-234 GCF_001483705.2 Eufriesea mexicana | reverse complement strand
GGCTATAGCTCGCCAGTAGAATCTTTCCTCCTTACACATGCAAGGATGTTAGCTAACCACGATTTTAGTCGAAAATGTTAATAAAATTAAACTTCCCAGCTAGATTATATAGCACTGCAATGGCTATAGCGTGCCAAGTGAATCTTTCCTCCTTATTTATGCAAGGATGTCAGCTTACCACGATATTAGTAGAAAATGTTAATAAAATTGAATTTTCGAGACAGATTCTATTGC
>NW_017056993.1:0-234 GCF_001483705.2 Eufriesea mexicana | reverse complement strand
TCAGATTCTGTAGCATTGCAATGGCTATAGCATGCCAATGGAATCTTTACTCCTTATTTATGACACAAAATTAGCTCACCACGATATTAGTCGAAAACGTCAATAAAATTGTATTTTCCATTCGGATACTTTAGCATTGCAATGGCCATAGCTTGTCAATAGAATCTTTTGCTCCTTATGTATGTAACATAATTATCTCACCACTATATTAGTCGCGAATGTCAATAAAATTGA
>NW_017056992.1:0-234 GCF_001483705.2 Eufriesea mexicana | reverse complement strand
TAAAAAATTAGTATCGCCGGATACCATGGCGCCACTGAGGAGACAAGCGTTGGTCACTGATGATCACTGTGGCAGTCAACGTGTTAATCCATTTAAAATTCGTGATAATATTCCCAGAATACACCTGTGAGGGGTCCTCCCCTATGGAGACTAGAGTCGTCTTGTCGCAAATGTCCTCGATGAAGAAAAGGGATGGGATGCATTTCGTCCTGGGCCTACTAATGGACTCGTCAG
>NW_017056991.1:0-234 GCF_001483705.2 Eufriesea mexicana | reverse complement strand
GGTTCGCCCAGATCGGAGCCCCGTAAGGTGCCACCGAGGGACGGACTCCTGTGTAGAGGCGGCACAAACCATACGTAACATAACTCAACCTAACGCGCCGCGATCACTACTTCTGACCTCCATAGAGCCAAACCGAATGAACTATAGTGAAATTGCCCGCATTCCAGTGAATAGCACAAAAGTCAGTGATATCCCGACCAAACCTAACGTAGCCCAACCCAACCTAACATAACC
>NW_017056990.1:0-234 GCF_001483705.2 Eufriesea mexicana | reverse complement strand
GTTAGGCTACGTTTGGTTATGTAATGCTAGCTTGGGTTAGGCTTGGCCAGATTTGACTTTCGCAATATACTCTGATATTCTGTGGATTTCAGAGCTCTGCTATACTCTAATATCTACTGCTCGGCTCTGGGGAGGACAGCAATAGTGGTTGCGTCACGTTGGTTTGAGTTTGGCTACGCCTAGTTGTGCTACGATTGGTTAGGTGCGGAGAGGTTAACTATGGGTTATTTCCGA
>NW_017056989.1:0-234 GCF_001483705.2 Eufriesea mexicana | reverse complement strand
CGCTTATGTTATGTTCGTTTGTGTTATGTCTGGATTGCTTTGACTTTCGTGGTACAAACTGTTTCTCGGTAGACTTCTGCCCTCTACTGTGCTCTAGCATCTTCTGCACGGCTGCGTGGAGGCCAGCAATGGTGGCGTCGGCACGTAAGTTGGTAACAGATCACGTCTGGCTATGCTGAGCTCGGCTAGGTTAGGATAGGATAGCTTTGACATTCATGCTATGCTCCGCTATTT
>NW_017056988.1:0-234 GCF_001483705.2 Eufriesea mexicana | reverse complement strand
CGCGGAGGCCAGCAACAGCGGTCACGTCAGGATAGGTTATGCTATGTTACGTTTGGTTATGTTTGGGAACGGTAGCTTTGACTTTTGAGCTGTATATTGCTATTCGGTGGATTTCTGAGATCTGTTTCGCTCTAGTATATTCTTCTCGGTTCTGGGGATGTCAGCAACAGAGGCCTAGGCACGTTAGATTGTGTTGGGTTACGTTTTGGAATGTTATGTATAGTTAGGGTTGTC
>NW_017056987.1:0-234 GCF_001483705.2 Eufriesea mexicana | reverse complement strand
GTATGCCCTGCTTGGCTCTGGAAAGGCCAGCAATGGTGGCCTCGGCACGCTGGTTCGAGTTATTTACGCTCGGCTTGGCTAGGTCAGGATATGTTTGGTTAGTGTAGCTTCGGCTCTTGTTATATGCACTGCTCTGCTCTAATATATTCTGCTTGGCTATGGGGACGCCAACAGTATTGTTCTCGGCACGTTAGTTTGTGCTAGGTTGCGTTCGGCTATGCTACGTTTGGCTAT
>NW_017056986.1:0-234 GCF_001483705.2 Eufriesea mexicana | reverse complement strand
GGAGGAATGACTCTACTGGCGTGCTATAGCCATTGCAATGATATAGAATCTGGCTGGAAAACTTAATCTTATGACATTTTCGACTAATATCGTAGTGAGCTGGCTTCTTTACATAAATAATGAGGAAAGACACTATTGGCTTGCTATAGCCATTGCACTGCTATAGAATCAGGCTGGAAAATTCAATTTTACTTACATTTTCGACTAATATCGTGGTGAGCTGACTCTCCTACA
>NW_017056985.1:0-234 GCF_001483705.2 Eufriesea mexicana | reverse complement strand
TAGCCATTGAAATGCTATAGAGTCTGCCTCGAAAATTCAATTTTATTGACATCTTCGACCAATTTCCTGGTGAGGTAGCTTTCCTGCATAAATAAGGAGGGACGATTCTATTGGCGTGCTATAGCCATTGCAATGCGATAGTATCTGAATGGAAAAATCAATTTCAATGAAATTTTCGACTAATATCGTTGTGTGGTAACTTTCTTGTATAAATAAGGAGGAAACATACTATTG
>NW_017056984.1:0-234 GCF_001483705.2 Eufriesea mexicana | reverse complement strand
ATAGATCGCCTAACGCCTTCAATCCAATGGCAAGTACAGACATCTACTTGCCAGAGAATAAGTATATTAAAATCTATAAGCTGTCACAGCTTGGCGAATAGATCGCATAACGCCATCAATCAAATTGCAAGTGCAGCCATGTACTTGCCAGAGAACAGGACTATTCAAAACCTGTAACCTGTTATTGCTTGGTGAAAAGATCGCCTAACGCCTTCAATCCAATGGCAAGTACAG
>NW_017056983.1:0-234 GCF_001483705.2 Eufriesea mexicana | reverse complement strand
TATGTTTGCTTGGGTTAGGCTATGTTTGTTTGGGTTAGGCTTGGATGTATTTCACTCTCCTTCTGTTCGCTGTGATGCTATGGATTTCTTCGCCCTGCTATTCTCTGATATACCTTGCTTGCCTCACGTGAGGCCAGTAATGGTTGTCTCGGCACGGCAGTTTGAGTTGTGTTATGTTCGGCTTGGCTATGTTGGTGTGGGTTAGGGTTGGCGTGCGTCGGCATACGTGCTATA
>NW_017056982.1:0-234 GCF_001483705.2 Eufriesea mexicana | reverse complement strand
CGTATTAGAGGAGAGTAGAGCACAGAAGTCCATAGCTTCGCAGCGTATAGCAGTAAAGTCCAAGCAATCGAAACCTAACAGAAGCTAACAAGACGTGGCAAAACGCCCCCTGTCTTTGCCTACCGTGCACAGACCGCCGTTGCAGATCTGCATATAGCCAAACAGTACATGTTAGTGGAGACTAGGGCGCGGAAGTCCATCGAATGGCAGTGCATAGCAGAAAATCTATAGCCA
>NW_017056981.1:0-234 GCF_001483705.2 Eufriesea mexicana | reverse complement strand
ACATCCATCCATCCATACATCCACCCATCCAAACATCCGCATATCCATACATCCATAAATCCTTCCACACGTGTGTCTATCATTCGACACATCCATCCACCCATACATCCATACATACCTACACCCATACAACCATACATTCATGCATCCAAACATCTGTACATCAATACGTTCATCCGTCCATATATCCTGCCATTCACACATATATCCATCCAAACATCCATTCATCCACAC
>NW_017056980.1:0-234 GCF_001483705.2 Eufriesea mexicana | reverse complement strand
CAATAGTGATCCAGGCACCTTAGGTCGGATTTGGTTGAGTTTGGTTATGTTGCGTTTGGCTCGTCTATGTAGGATAACTTTGACTTTTGTGCCTTACACTGCAATTCGGTGGATTCCTGGGCTCTAGGTTGCTCTACTATTCTCTGCAAGACTTTGGGGAGGCAGCAATAGTGGTCGTAGCATGTTAGATTTTATTAGGTTACGTACGCGTATGTGACGGTTGGCTTGGTTAGC
>NW_017056979.1:0-234 GCF_001483705.2 Eufriesea mexicana | reverse complement strand
AGCAACGATGCGCGCAAAAATCTATCGAGCAGCGGTGTATAGCATGAAAGTCAAAGATATCCTTCCCTAACCTAACCAAACGTACCATAAACGAACGTAACATAACTGAAACGCGCCGCGGACACAATTTCTGATCACCACAGAGCAAAGCTGAGAATATTAGATCAAATTAGAGTGCAGAAATCCACCGAATAGCTGTGCATAGCAGATTAGTAAAAGCTATCCCGGCCAAAC
>NW_017056978.1:0-234 GCF_001483705.2 Eufriesea mexicana | reverse complement strand
GCATTGCAATGGCTGTTGCACGACAATAGGATATTTCTTCCTTATTTATGCAAAAAACCTCGGTCACCACGATATTAGTCGAAAAGGTCAATAAAATTAACTTTCCATGCCAGACTCTATACCTTAGCTATGGCTATAGCACCCCAGTAGAATAATTCGTCCATATTCATACAAGAAAGTTTGGTGACTTCGAAGTTACTCGAAAACATCAATAAAATTGAATTTTCCAGCCGG
>NW_017056977.1:0-234 GCF_001483705.2 Eufriesea mexicana | reverse complement strand
GCTGTGACTTTTATGCTATATTCCGCCATTCGCAGGATATCCGCGCTCTGTATTGCTCTAGTAAATTCTACTCAGGTATAGGGAGGCCAGTAGTAGCGGTATCGTCACATTAGGCAGAGTTATGTTGATTCTGGTTATGCTACGTTTGGTTAGGTCGGGATAGGATGGCACTGACTTTTGTACCATACACTGATATTGGGTGGATTTCTGTGCACTTCAATGTTTTAATAAACT
>NW_017056976.1:0-234 GCF_001483705.2 Eufriesea mexicana | reverse complement strand
GCAGATTATACAAGAGCACACTTGAGCGCAGAAGCACCCCGAATACCAGGGCGTGGCACAAAATTCAAGGCCCTCCTATCCCACCATGTCCAATCTTAGCATAAATAAACGTAACATAACCCAGCTTAACGGACGCCGACCGCAGTTGCTGGCCTACCCAGGATCGAGCATGTCTTACTAGAGGACAGCAGAGCGCCGAAATACAAAGAACCGCAGTGTATAGCACAAAAGCCA
>NW_017056975.1:0-234 GCF_001483705.2 Eufriesea mexicana | reverse complement strand
TGTTGCTGCCGTCCCCAGAGCCAAGGAGGACATACTAAAGAACAGTAGATCGCAGAAATCCACTGAATTGCAGTGTACAGCAGAAAAGTCGAGGCTACCCTAACCAAAGTAAGCCTAACCAAGCCTAACCGAATGTAACCTGTCTCAACGAAACGAGCCGAGACAAATATCGCCGGCCTTCCCAGAGCAGAGCTGGAAATATTAGAGGACTGCAGGGAGCAGGCGTCCACCTAA
>NW_017056974.1:0-234 GCF_001483705.2 Eufriesea mexicana | reverse complement strand
ATTATATTGACATTTTCAGCCAATATCGCGTAGAGATACATTTTCTCATAAATAAAGAGAGAACATTATATTGGTTTGCTATAGCCGTTGCAGTTCAATAGAATTACACAGGAGGGTATAATTATATCGATATTTCCGAATGATGTCGTTGTGATCTAAATTTTTTAACTCAATAGGGAGAACAAATTCAATTGGTTTTGCTATAACCATCGCAATTCAATAGAGTTTAATGAG
>NW_017056973.1:0-234 GCF_001483705.2 Eufriesea mexicana | reverse complement strand
CATACATACATCCATTCTTCCGTCCATTCACCCATCCATTCGTCCACCCACACATCCATAGAACCATGCCTCCGCACAACCATATATTCTTACTTACATATATCCATGCATACATACATCCGTACATCCATAACGCAAATACGGCGATACATTCAGACATCCATACAGAGGAACGTCCATACATTTATACATCCAACCATCCATACATCCATCCATCCATACATCCATCCATCC
>NW_017056972.1:0-234 GCF_001483705.2 Eufriesea mexicana | reverse complement strand
CACCCATCCATACATCCATCGCTCCATACATCTATCCATCCATACATCCATCCATCCATACATCCATCCATCCGTACATTCATACATCCACACATCCATATATCTATCTATACATACATCCATACAACCATACATACATCCATACATACATCCATACATCCATCCATCCACCCATACATCCATCCACTCATACATCCATCCATCCATACATCCATACGTATAAACATCCGTACA
>NW_017056971.1:0-234 GCF_001483705.2 Eufriesea mexicana | reverse complement strand
CAGCGAATGCAGGTATAAAATTGCAGGTACAAAAGCCTTAGGTACCCTAACCTAACATGACCTTATCTAAGCTAACCGAACACAGCATAACCCAACATGACAAGTCGCGAACACTGCTCCTAGCCTCCCAGGAGCAAAGCAGAATGTAGTAGAGCTCAGTTGAATACAGAGATCGACCAAAAAGCAGTGTGAGGCACTCAAGGTAGCAAAGCTTAATCTAGGCAAACGTGGCAC
>NW_017056970.1:0-234 GCF_001483705.2 Eufriesea mexicana | reverse complement strand
CCTTCCGCACGCACTCTAGATATTATTCCTATATACATTCTTACAGTAGTGATATATTCAACTGGCGAGTAAATGTTGAACGAAACTCCGTATGGTTCGATGGTATCCTTAAGACTGTTCTATTCTCTAACTTGGCCGGCTTTTATACATGGGTCTTTTGGGAGTGGTTCTAAAGAGTTGGGAAGGATATTTTATGATTATTGGAGAAAAGTGAGTTTCGTGATACCTCTGGTT
>NW_017056969.1:0-234 GCF_001483705.2 Eufriesea mexicana | reverse complement strand
TTATATTTATTATATTTTTCATTGTTAATGTCAAGATGACTTCTTGCACGACCAATTGACATTGATTCCACTCGTTAAATAACCAATGTGCAAATAAATAATTACAAATATAAAAGAGTATCATGAAAAAAGATTAATCCCAAATTTTCACTCTGAGTTTCTGACACAAGGATAAGTAATTCGAGACACTTGTTCGTTCCGAATTATGAAACATTTCTGCATATTATTTCCAAT
>NW_017056968.1:0-234 GCF_001483705.2 Eufriesea mexicana | reverse complement strand
TATAGCCATTGTAATGATATAGAATGTGGCTGGAAAGTCCAATTTTGTTGACATTTTCGACTATTATCGTGGTGAGCTAACTTCCTTGCGCAAGTAAGGAGGAAAGATGCTATCTGAGAGTTGTAGCCATTGCAATGCTATAGAATGTGGCTGGAAAATACAATTTTGTTCACATTTTCTTCTAATATCGTGGTGAGCTAACTTCCTTGCGTAAGTAAGGAGGAAACATTCTGT
>NW_017056967.1:0-234 GCF_001483705.2 Eufriesea mexicana | reverse complement strand
CATTCTTAAGTCCATACATCCATACATACATACATCCATACATGCATACACCCATACATCCATCCATCCATACATCGATCCAAACATACATCGATCCATCCATACATCCCTACATTCATACATCCATACATCCACAAGTCCATCCACCATACGTCCATCCAACCATGCACACATCAATCCATACACCCATACAATTATACATCCATACATACATACATCCATACATCCATCCAT
>NW_017056966.1:0-234 GCF_001483705.2 Eufriesea mexicana | reverse complement strand
TCGCTGTGAGCTAACTTTCTTGCATAAATAAGGAGGAAAGCTTCTATTGGCGTGCTATAGGCACTGCAAAGCTATAGAATCTACCTGGAAAATACAATTTTATTGACATTTTCAACTAATATCTTGGTGAGCCAACTTTATTGTATAAATACGGAAGAAAGATTCTATTGTCGAGCTGTAGCCATTGCAATGATTTAGAATGTGGTTGGAAAGTTGAATTTTATTGACATTTTC
>NW_017056965.1:0-234 GCF_001483705.2 Eufriesea mexicana | reverse complement strand
ACATAGCTCCACTTTGCTCTGCTCGGCCCTGGCGATACCAGCAATAGTGGTCTCGTTTCGTTGTGCTCAGTTATTCCATGCTCCGTTAGGTTAGGTTGTGCCTGATTAGGTTAGGATAACTTTGACTTCTGTGCTATACCCTGCTATTTGGTGGCTGCCTGCGCTTCGCTTTGCTCTCGTATACTCAGCTTGGCTCTGGTGAGTCCAGCAATATTGGTCCCGGCACGTTAGGTG
>NW_017056964.1:0-234 GCF_001483705.2 Eufriesea mexicana | reverse complement strand
ATCCCAAACCAACGTGCCGAGACGACTATTGCTTGCCTACCAAGAGTGGAAAAGAGTATATCACAGCACAGTAGAGCGCAGAAAGCCACTACATAGCAATGTATACCACAAAACTGAAGGATATCCCTACCAAACCAGACCCAAACCAATCGGACCGAACGTGAAATTTCTAAAACTAGCTAGCAGAGACCTACATTGCTAGCATCAGCAGAGTCAAGCAGAACGTATAGGAAC
>NW_017056963.1:0-234 GCF_001483705.2 Eufriesea mexicana | reverse complement strand
ACAGAAACTTTTCTTCTTATTTACGCAAGAAATATAGCTCACCACATTATTAGCCAAAAATATAAATAAAATTGTGCTTTTCGGCAACATTCTATAGCATTGCAATTGCTACATCTCGCCAATAGGATATTTCCTCCTTCTTTATGCAGGAGAGATAGCTCGCCACGATAGTAGTAGAAAATGTCAACAAATTTGAACTATCCAGCCAGATTCTATAGCATTGCGACGGCCATA
>NW_017056962.1:0-234 GCF_001483705.2 Eufriesea mexicana | reverse complement strand
GGTAAGTATAGCTTCGACTTTCGTGCTGTGCGCTGTTATTCGGTGGATGTCGGCGCTCTACTTTGCTCTACTACATTCTGCTTGGCCCTGAAGCGATCAGCAGCTACGGTCTCGGCACGCTGGGCCGAGATGCGTTACGTTTGGCTATGTGACGATTGGTTACGTTAGAACACGATATCTCTGACTTTCATGCTATACACTGCTGTTCCGTGGATTTCTGCGTTCAACTGGACT
>NW_017056961.1:0-234 GCF_001483705.2 Eufriesea mexicana | reverse complement strand
CGTGCGGATACCATGGCTCCTGGCATCCCCAGAGCCGAGGAGAATGCAGTAGAGCACGGTAGAACACAGAAATCCAAGGAACAGTTGTGTAAAGCACAGAAGATAGAGCAGTATATCCTAACCGAGCCGAACGTACATCCCCAAACGTACCCTAACTCAACCTAACATAAATAGGCCAATATTGCTTTCCCCCAAAGAGAGTAACAGAGTGTACTAGGGCACCGTAGAGCGCAG
>NW_017056960.1:0-234 GCF_001483705.2 Eufriesea mexicana | reverse complement strand
ACCGGAAAACGGTGTAAGGCACGAAATTCGTAGGTACCCTAGCAAAGCTCAGCCTCACCTAACTCAACCAAATGTATCCCCACAGAACCTGACGTGCCACGACCACCATTGCCACGACCAGAGTCCAGCAGAGTACAGTACAGCAATGTAGGACGTAAAAATCCACCGAAAAGCAGTGTATAGCGCAAAAGACAGTTCAATCCTCTAATAACGTGTCCAAGCTCAATATTAGCA
>NW_017056959.1:0-234 GCF_001483705.2 Eufriesea mexicana | reverse complement strand
GCAATTAGATGGCTGTACTTGCCATTGGATTGAAGGCGTTAGGCGATCTATTCACCATGCTGTGACATATTATAGATTTTGAATAGACTTATTCCCTGGCAAGTACATGGCTGTACTTGCCAAAGGATTGCAGGCGTTAGGCGATCTATTCACCAAGCTATAACTGGTTTTTATTTTGAATACACCTATTCTCTGGCATGTAGATGGCTGTACTTGCCATTGGTTGAAGACGTT
>NW_017056958.1:0-234 GCF_001483705.2 Eufriesea mexicana | reverse complement strand
ATATGTGGAAAAATCCGGTTCAAAAAGCCTAATTCAAAAGATAGAAGCCAAAAAAGTACATTGAGTCACACGATCTGTCAGCCACTGACACATTCGGCACTATTTTTCGAAAATGGAAGCCCGAAACCGAAAAACAATATCCAATCCCGTTAAGGAAAAAATCACTCTACACGAATCAGTGGAAACATCCGATTCAAAAAGCCTAATTCAAAAGATATAAGCCAAAAAAGTAAA
>NW_017056957.1:0-234 GCF_001483705.2 Eufriesea mexicana | reverse complement strand
AGGCCGGAAACAGTGGTCGCGGCGCGATACTTTGCGCTTGGCGACTTTGGATTAGGTTACGTTGGGTTGGGTTAGGTTTGGGTCCCTTTGACTTTTCAGCTGTAGGCTGCGGTTCTATGGATACCAGCGCCCTGCTCTCCTCTATTATGCTCTGCTAGGCACTGTGGAGGACAGTAGTACTGGTGGCGGCTCGTTAGGTTGTGTAAATTCCGTCTTGCTGGGTTTGGTTATGTT
>NW_017056956.1:0-234 GCF_001483705.2 Eufriesea mexicana | reverse complement strand
GCAATTCAATAGAATCTGACTTGAAGGTTCAATTATATTTTCGTTTTCGACTAATATCACGGCAAGCTAACCTTTTTATCTAAATAACGGGGAACAGCTCTGTTGATGTACTATAGCCACAGTAATTCAAAAGAATTTGACAAGAGAGCTCAATTATAATGACATATACTGCTGATATCGCGCAGAGGTAGCTACTTTACATAAATAAGGAGAAATAAACCTATTGGTTTGCAA
>NW_017056955.1:0-234 GCF_001483705.2 Eufriesea mexicana | reverse complement strand
GATAAGAAGGTAGAGGATGTTGCTCGTAGAACCCGGACTTCTTTTGGATAGTATCCGTGTCCTATTTGAGTTTGTCTTTGTGCCATGTTGGGGGTGGATGAGTGAAGGGTTGGAGGGATGGAGGGATGAACAGGGATCTGTTCCCGTTGTTCGGTTTGGGTCAGGGAGACATGGATAGGTGGAGCGGGATTTTTGCTGGGTTTAGAACGGTGGAAGGAAATGTTACATAAATGC
>NW_017056954.1:0-234 GCF_001483705.2 Eufriesea mexicana | reverse complement strand
TAATAAAAAACCAATAGTATTATCGGCATCAGTTCAAACATTCTGAGTAATAATTACACATAAATATACTATTATACATAAATTGTAATACTTATCGTTAGTAACAAATTATTTATGTTAATAACAAATTGTTCACAACGTAAATTTATAATAAAAGTGAAAACATTAAGTAATTACTGGCTATTACTTGAACTTGGAACGAATTTGTGTCAAAATGTAACTATAATTTGCAAA
>NW_017056953.1:0-234 GCF_001483705.2 Eufriesea mexicana | reverse complement strand
AGCAAGATTCTATTGCATTGCAATGCCTATAGCACGGCATTAGAATCAATCTTCCTGATATATTGAAGAAAGATAGCTCGCCACGTTATTGGTCGAAAATGTCAATAAAATTTATTTTTCAATACAGATTCCTTGGCATTGGAATGGCAATAGCACGCCAATAGAATCTTCCCGTCTTGTTTACGCAAGAAAGATAGCTTACCACGATATTAGGCGAAAATGTAAATAAAATTG
>NW_017056952.1:0-234 GCF_001483705.2 Eufriesea mexicana | reverse complement strand
GCTGTATGCGGATTCCTGCGATTTACTGTTTTCTAACATTTTCTGAATATCTCTGGGGAGGGCGGCAATAGTGTTCTCGGCACGTTATCTTGAGATATGTTACCTTTGCTTATGTTAGGTTATGATAGGTTATGTTAGGGTATCTTCGACTACTGCACTATTCACTGCAATGCTGCGGATTTCTGCGCACTACTGAGCTCCGGGACCTTCTGCTTGCCTCTGTGGAGGCCAGCA
>NW_017056951.1:0-234 GCF_001483705.2 Eufriesea mexicana | reverse complement strand
TGGATGTTTGGATGTATGGATTTATGGATGTATGGTTGTATGCTTATATGGATGTATGGATGGGTGGATGTATGGATCGATGGGTGTATGGATGGGTGCATGTATGGATGGAAGGATGTATGGTTCGATGGATGTATGGATGGATGTATGTATGAATGGATTGTGGTATGGATGGACGGATGTACGGAAGTATGGATATATGGATGTATGGCTGTGTGCGTGTATGGATGTATG
>NW_017056950.1:0-234 GCF_001483705.2 Eufriesea mexicana | reverse complement strand
CTGCGCTCTACTCCATTCTAATATGTTCTTCTTGGCTCCGGTGAGCCCAGTAACAGTGGTCTCAGTACGCTAATCTGAGTTAGGTTACGTCTAGTTACGTCAAGATTGGCCTGGTTAGGATTGAACAGCTATTGGATGACTATTGTGCTAAACACTGCAATGCTGTGGATCACTGCCTTCTACTGTGCTATAGTATATTCTGCTCGGCTCTTTGCAGGCCGGCAATTCATGTCG
>NW_017056949.1:0-234 GCF_001483705.2 Eufriesea mexicana | reverse complement strand
GGTGAAACGTAATTTATTAATTAATGTATCGTATTAAGATGAAAATAAAATAGAAATAATTTTCGGAATAGGAGGAATAGGAAAGGAATAAATAATATTGTCGAATCCCAAGTGAAACGTAATCTATTAATTAATATATTTCATTAAAATAAAAATAGAATGGAAATAATTTTCGGAAGGGGAGGAATAGGAAAGGAATAAATAATATTGTCAAGTCACAGGTGAAACGTAATT
>NW_017056948.1:0-234 GCF_001483705.2 Eufriesea mexicana | reverse complement strand
TGACTGCGCCAGTTAGCGCCGTCATCGCCGCATCTGTTGATGCTAGCCTTCCTTCCAGCCTGGTACGGAGGAAACTGTTCCTTAACGTGAGGGCTTCCACGACCTTCCGCAATTCGAGGAAGCTTTCCACCACCGTTGCAGCGTTTTTCCCGAAGCTTCTTTGCCGGGTCTAGGCAGAAGGCCAGCATCCTATTCCCTATTTAAGCTGCGCGTTTCACCATCTCCGAAACTGTG
>NW_017056947.1:0-234 GCF_001483705.2 Eufriesea mexicana | reverse complement strand
TGCATGTATGGATGGATGAATGGAGGCTTGTACGGATGTAAGTATGGATACATCTATGGTTGTTTGTATGGATGTGTGTATGGATGTATGTATTTATGTTTGGATAGATGTATGTATGGATGTGTGTGGTCGTATGTATGTATGTGCGGATGTACGTATGGATGTATGTGCGGATGGATGGTTGTATGGTTGGACGGGTTTGTGGATGTATGTATGTGTGCACGTATGGGTGTA
>NW_017056946.1:0-234 GCF_001483705.2 Eufriesea mexicana | reverse complement strand
ACAGCCACCTAGTTTCCAGAGAATATGTCTAGTCAGAACCTATAACCTGTAATAACTTGGTGACTAGATCGTCTAACGCCTACAATCCAATGGCAAAGTACAGCCACCTGGTTGCCAGGGAATAGGTCTATTCAAAGGCTATAACGTTTTAAACCTTGGTGAATAGATCGGCTAACGCCTCCAATTCAATGGCAAGTACAGCCATCTACTTGCCAGAGAATAGGTCTATTCAAA
>NW_017056945.1:0-234 GCF_001483705.2 Eufriesea mexicana | reverse complement strand
AAGAGCGCAGAAATCCACCGAATAGCAGTGCATGGCAAAAAACTCGAAGTTACACTATCCTAATCTAAACAAGCGTAACCAGGCCAAACGTCACATAAACCACCATAATGTTACGAGAACACCATTGCCGACCTCCCAGCACCAAGCAGCGCACACTAGAAGAGCATTGACCCCAGAGGTCAATAGAATGGCCGTGTATAGCACGAAAGTTAAAGACGTACTCACCAAACCCTA
>NW_017056944.1:0-234 GCF_001483705.2 Eufriesea mexicana | reverse complement strand
CGACTAATATCGTGGTGAGGTAACTTTCTTGCATAAATAAGGAGGAAAGATTCTCTTGGCCAGGTAGAGCGATAGCAATTCTATAGTATCTGGATGGAAAAATCACTTTTATTTACACTTTCGACTAATATCGTGGTGAGCTGTCGTCCTTCCATAAATATGGACGAAAGGTACTATTGGCGTGCAATGGCCGTTGTAATGCTATAGAAACTGGCTGGAAAATTAAATTTTATT
>NW_017056943.1:0-234 GCF_001483705.2 Eufriesea mexicana | reverse complement strand
CACTAAAGTCGCAGCCATCCGCTCCTAGTTTAACCAAACGTGGCATAACCAAACATTGCACAAATAAACCTAACGTGCCGCGAGCATTATACCTTGCCTCCATAGTGTCAAGCGAAACACGTTAGAGGACAGTAGATCCCAGAAATCCATATAATCGAGGTGTTTACCAGAAAAGTCGCAGGGACCCAAGCCTAATCCAAGCCTACAGAACGTAACCACACTTATCCTGAATCA
>NW_017056942.1:0-234 GCF_001483705.2 Eufriesea mexicana | reverse complement strand
TAACAGATTATAGATTTTCAATCTGCCTATTGTCTGGCAAGTAGGTGGCTATACTTGCCATTACATTGAAGGCGTTAGGCGATCTAATCACGAAGCTATGGCAGCTTTTAGATTCGGATTAGACCCATTCTCAGGCAAGTAGATGGCTGTACTTGCCATTGGATTGAAGGAGTTAAGCGATATACTCACCAAGCTATAACAGGTTATAGATTTTGAATAGACCTATTCCCTGGC
>NW_017056941.1:0-234 GCF_001483705.2 Eufriesea mexicana | reverse complement strand
CCTCCTTATCTACGCAAGGAAGTTAGATCACCGCGATATTGGTCGAAAATGTCAACAAAATTGTACTTTCCAGCCAGATTCTATTGCATTGCGACGGCTATTGAACGCCAATTGATTCTTACTTCCATATTTATGCAATAAAGTTAGCTCACCACGATATTAGTCGAAAAGGTAAATAAAATTGAATTTTCTAGGAAGATTCTATAGCTTTGCTATGCCTATAGCACGCCAATA
>NW_017056940.1:0-234 GCF_001483705.2 Eufriesea mexicana | reverse complement strand
CCTGCCACTTTACCGGAAGCACGCGACGTCCTCCAGCTTCCTCGACGTTCTCCAAAACGTCACAGCGACTTCCGCCCGAGCCACCAATTAGCTTCTCTCCTTTCGTCCTCGCCATTCATCGTGATCGTTCACAGCAAGACCGAATGAAGTCTCGCGACCTATGCGTATCTAGAGAAAGAAGCTAATTCGATATTTCGCCCCGCACCCTCAACCCCGTGGTAAAGGGCTGGGGTT
>NW_017056939.1:0-234 GCF_001483705.2 Eufriesea mexicana | reverse complement strand
ATCCTTTGGCATTGCAATGGCAACAGCACGCCAATAGAATCTTTCCGTCTTATTTGCTCAAGAAAGATAGCTAACCACGATATTAGTCGAAAATGTGAATAAAATTGAATCTGTCTGGCACATTCTCTATATCATTGCAATGACCATAGTACGCCAAAAGGATCCTTCCTTCTTACTTTTGCAAGGAAGTTAACTCACCACGATATTAGTCAAAAATGACAATAGAAATGCACT
>NW_017056938.1:0-234 GCF_001483705.2 Eufriesea mexicana | reverse complement strand
CATACATTAATACATCCACACATCCATAAATCCATCCATCCATACATCCTTGCAACCATACAGGCATGCATAGATACATCCATACATACATCGGTTCACACATCCAACCATACATCCATCTACTGATACATCCAGCCATCCATACATCCGTACAGATATACATCCATACACCCATGAATACATACATCCAAAAATCAATAACGCAACTACGGCCATACATTCATACATCCATAC
>NW_017056937.1:0-234 GCF_001483705.2 Eufriesea mexicana | reverse complement strand
TTAAGAGTGCGTTCTAATTTGGAGAAGTGCATAAGATGCGTTCGATGGAGAACCTTATCCTGTGTGCTCTCAAGATTTTATCTTCAGCAAGAACGACCATAAATTGCTGGAGTCAAGATGAAGCCACTCTAACGGACTTACCTACTCTTACGCTATTTCGCATTACAGTGCCCGTATGCATACAACACCGTGCATCAATGGTAATGACCAATATTCTATTTCTGACCAGACACG
>NW_017056936.1:0-234 GCF_001483705.2 Eufriesea mexicana | reverse complement strand
CATTCATAAATACACGCATCCATACGTACGTCCATACATACAACCATACAATCATTCATGCATATGCCCTTGCATACACGTATGCACACACTAATACATACATCCGTTCATAAATCCACCCATACATACATTCATCCATACACCAACCCATCCATTCATCCATACATGCACCCATCCGCACGTCGAACCAAACATACATCCACACATTCATACACTCATCCACACATACATCCA
>NW_017056935.1:0-234 GCF_001483705.2 Eufriesea mexicana | reverse complement strand
TGATATAGCCATTGCAATGCTATAGAATCTGACTGGAAAATTCATGTTTATTGACATTTTAGATTAATATCGTGGTGAGCTACTTTCGTTGCATAAATAAGGAGGGAGGATTCCATTGGCGTGCTATAGCCATTGCAGTGCCATAGAATCCGACTGGAAAATCCAATGTTTTTGACATTTTCGGCTTATATCGTGATGAGATATTTTTCTTGCATAAATAAGGTGGAAAGATTC
>NW_017056934.1:0-234 GCF_001483705.2 Eufriesea mexicana | reverse complement strand
GTTAGTTTATGTTTGTTTATGTCAGGTTAGGTTAGGTTAGATTTGGTTATGTTAGGTTTGCTATAGTTCGGGTAAGATGGGTTTCGTTATGTTAGGTTTGCTAAAGATTGGGTAGGCTTGGTTCGGATAGGATTTGAAAAGTTATGTTAGGTTAGGTAAGGCTAGGTTAGTTCAGTTCACTTAAGGACAGGTCAGGTCAGTTCGGGCCATGTCAGGTCTGGCCAGCCCAGGTCA
>NW_017056933.1:0-234 GCF_001483705.2 Eufriesea mexicana | reverse complement strand
TTACAGCTTGCCAATATAAGCTTTCCTCCTTGTTTATGCAAGAAAGGTAGCTCACAACGATATATGTCGAAAATGTCAATGAAATTGAATTTTGCATCAAGATTCTATAGCATTGCAGTGCCTATATCATGCCGACAGGATGTTTCCTCCTGATATATGGAAGCAAGTTATCTCACCGCCATATCAGTCGTAAATGCCTATAAAATTGACTTTTCCAGGCAGATTCTTTGGCAT
>NW_017056932.1:0-234 GCF_001483705.2 Eufriesea mexicana | reverse complement strand
AAAAATTCGAGAAGGTTTTAAAAAATGTGAATATGGATTTATAGATCCATAGATAAAGCAGAAGTTATCTAATATGAGATGCATTTTTGAAAAATGTAATTTTCGATTAAGAATATCTAGGAAATGTGGATATCTGATTTAGGGTAGATGCCATTCCAAATATTCTGCCTCCAAGGGAGAGGCTTATTACGTTTTAGTCACTGTGTTGCGGTTCCTATGATGGACTGGTGTCCT
>NW_017056931.1:0-234 GCF_001483705.2 Eufriesea mexicana | reverse complement strand
GGAGCTCGTGCGTGCGCTCCCCGTGGCGGCCGGGCGGATGCGCCTGCCCGAACGCCGGAGCAAGGCAGCCACACCTGCGGCCTACGCGCGCGGCCAGTACTGGCGGCCGCGGCGTACCCCGTCGCGGCCGCTTCCCGTGGTGGGCCCGTTGACGTCCCGGCTAATGCGCCAGTCGCGGCCCCGGTCGTAGCCTGGAAGGACACAGAGGACAGCTGGTCTCTCGTCATCGGTAGG
>NW_017056930.1:0-234 GCF_001483705.2 Eufriesea mexicana | reverse complement strand
GAAAATTCAATTTTATTGTCGTTTTCGACTAACATCGCGGTGACCTATCCTTCTTGCATATATGAGAAGGAAAGATTCTACTGGCATGCTATATTCATTGCGATGCTATAGAATCTGACTGGAAAATTCTGTTTTATAGATCTTTTCGAATAACGTCGTGGTCTGCTCACATTCTTGTACAAATGTGAACGAAATTTTCTATTGGCGTGCTATAGCCACAGCAAAGGTTTAGAA
>NW_017056929.1:0-234 GCF_001483705.2 Eufriesea mexicana | reverse complement strand
TTGAATTTTCCAGCCAGATTCTACAGCATTCCACAGCCTATAGCACGCCAATAGAATCTTTCCATCGTATTTATGCGAGAAAGTTATCTCATCACGATATTAGCCGGAAACGTCAATAAAATTGAGTTTTCCATCCAGATTCTATCGCATTGCAGTGGCTATAGCTCGCCAATAGAATCATTCCTTCTTATTTATGCATGAAAGCTAACTCACATCGATATTAGTCGAAAATGT
>NW_017056928.1:0-234 GCF_001483705.2 Eufriesea mexicana | reverse complement strand
AAGGAAATTTTTAAGGAGACTACTATTGTGGATGTGATTAATGCTACCAAGTAATTGTTCCTGCGTACTCCTGTCATCAATGTAGTTTCTGTCACAAAATTAACAGTGATAATATTTGACAGATACTTGACGAAATTTTTCAACAAACTGCTATCGTCTATGTGATTAATACTCTCATGTAATTTCTTCCATGTATTCCTGTCGTCGATATAGTTTTCTTCACAAAGTCAACAG
>NW_017056927.1:0-234 GCF_001483705.2 Eufriesea mexicana | reverse complement strand
GCTCACCACGATATCAGTAGAAAATGACAATTAAATTGAACTTTCCAGACAGATTCTCTAGCACTGAAAAGGCTATAGCGCGCCAATTGCATCATCCCTCGTTATTTTTGGAAAAAAGTTATCTCACCACGATATCAGTGGAAAATGACTATAAAATTGAATTTTCCATGTAGGTTCTATAGCATTGCAATGCCTATAACATGCCAACAGAATCTTTCCTCCTTATTTATGGAA
>NW_017056926.1:0-234 GCF_001483705.2 Eufriesea mexicana | reverse complement strand
AATAGGTCTGTTCAAAATCTATAACCTGCTATAGTTTGATGAATAGATCACCTAACATTCTCATTCCAATGGTAGGTATAGCCATCTACTTACCAACGAATAAGTCTATTAAAAATTCAAAACCTGTTATAACTCGATGAATAGATCATCTAACATTCTCAATCCAATGGGAGGTATAGCCATCTACTTGCCATAGAATAAGTCTATTCTAAATTTATAACCTGCTATAATTTG
>NW_017056925.1:0-234 GCF_001483705.2 Eufriesea mexicana | reverse complement strand
AGTATTTCCTGACTCCGTTTCTTCGCAGGCACCCGTGAGAATAGGGTAGGTCATCGTCGCGAGTATTTCCTGACTCCGTTTCTTAGCAGACACCCTAGAGAATAGGGTAGGTCATCGTCACGAGCGATTCCTAGCTCTGTTCTTTCGCAGATACCCTCGCGAATGGGGTATGTCATCGTCGTGAGTGTTTCCTGACTCCGTTCCATCGCAGGCACCCTAGAGAATAGGGTAGGT
>NW_017056924.1:0-234 GCF_001483705.2 Eufriesea mexicana | reverse complement strand
CATGTCGTTGCTATTAGAAATTTATTATTGCTTAATTTAATATTGATAATTTAATATCGGTTTAATTTATTAATAGCTATTAGTAATTTATTACTAATATTTATTATTGATAATTCTTTTTATAACTATTACTAATATTACGCTTTCTAGTATTACTATCATTACCGATTTTAGTATTATTTTTATAATTATTTTTACCGTGTTTAATTTTCGTTGAATTAAGGAAGTAGAGTA
>NW_017056923.1:0-234 GCF_001483705.2 Eufriesea mexicana | reverse complement strand
TCTATTCAACGTATATTATCTGCTATAGCTTGGTTAATAGGTCGCCTAGCGTCTTCAACCATTCTCAAGGGCAGCCATCTACTTGCCAGAGAATAGGCTTTTCAAAATTTATAATCTGTTATAGCTTGGTGAATAGATCGGCTATCGCCTTCAATCCAATGGCTAGTACAACCACCTACATGTCAGAGAATGGGTCTATTCAAAATCTATAATCTGCTATAGCTTGGTAAATAG
>NW_017056922.1:0-234 GCF_001483705.2 Eufriesea mexicana | reverse complement strand
AGTTGAATACTGGTAATAGATCGTAATCCATATTTGTTATATTAGTTACAATTTTTCATTTTCATGTGATAATTAACAACGCTACAGGAAACGATCGAACTAATATTGACAGTTCGAGTAATCGTAAGAGATTTTATTTAGGGGAATTTTAAAAAACGTAAGAGTAGATGGTATAATATTTTTATTCTTCTTAGTTGAATACAGGTAATAGATCGTAATCCATATTTGTTATAT
>NW_017056921.1:0-234 GCF_001483705.2 Eufriesea mexicana | reverse complement strand
TTCACCGAATGAATGGGACGTGGATGAAGCTCAACACCTTACCGAGTGTGCTGTTTCTTAGGAAGGACACGGTTTCGGCCATAATAATAAGCGGTACAGCGGTATAAATGAAGCTTACCCACCTTCCGCGCAGACATCACTTGCTGGCTCCTCTTCCTCTCCTTCTCTCATCCCTTTCCTGCCACGTGCTACATTCCACGCCGAATTGAAGTAGCCGGTCGTGTCAGAGGTAGC
>NW_017056920.1:0-234 GCF_001483705.2 Eufriesea mexicana | reverse complement strand
AAGATCCGAAGAATCTTTTCTGCATTTGTCTGAATTAATTTAACAGAAAATTCACGAATCTTTACCATACAGAAGGGACTTGGTGAAATAAAACTAAAAATTGTAATTTTCCTAAGAATTCCCTATATTTACATTCAACGTTTTTTAAATTTTGTACTTTTCGTCGAATTTATTTTACAATTTTATTTACTCGTTCCCAACATCTCATTGGTATATTAATTCAAATGCTACACT
>NW_017056919.1:0-234 GCF_001483705.2 Eufriesea mexicana | reverse complement strand
CATAAAAGTCAAAGCCATCATTGCCAAACATACCCCAATCTATCCTAACCAAACGTGACCAAACAAAACCTAACGTGCAGCTGCCACCTCTGCTTGCCTCCCCACAGGCAAGCAGTAAATACCAAAGCTCTACTATTCGGTCGACTATTGCGCGCTACTCTGCTCTAATGTATACTGCTTGGCTCCGTGCATTGCAGCAATAGTGGTTCCAGCAAGTTAGGATGTCTTAAGTCG
>NW_017056918.1:0-234 GCF_001483705.2 Eufriesea mexicana | reverse complement strand
GCCAAGCAGAATATACCAGAGCACGGCAGAGAGCAAGCATCCAATGCATTGCAGTGTATAGCGACAAGGGACACTAAGGGACAAAGATGTCTTAACCAAGCCTGACCTAACCTAACCTAACCAAGCATAGCCCAACACAGCACAACGTTCCGCGAACGCCACTGATGGCCTTCGTAGGGACCAGCAGAGCATATTAAAGCACATTACAGCCGAGAAATCCGCCGAAAAGCTGTG
>NW_017056917.1:0-234 GCF_001483705.2 Eufriesea mexicana | reverse complement strand
AACTGAAATTTCTGGTCTGATTCTGCAGCATTGTAATGGCTGTAGCACGACAAAAGCATCTTTATTCCATACTTATGCCAGGAAGCAAGCTCACCACGAAAATAATGGAAATGTCAATAAAATACATCTTTCCAGCCCGATTCTGCAGCAATGGCTATAGGACGCCAAAATGATCTTGCCTCCTTACTTATGCAAGGAAGCTAGCTCACCACGATATTCATGGAAAATGTCAAT
>NW_017056916.1:0-234 GCF_001483705.2 Eufriesea mexicana | reverse complement strand
CATGCCAACAGAATTATTCCTGCTTCTTTATGCAAGAAAGGTGGCCCACCACGATATTAGTCGGAAATGTCAACAAAATTGAACTTTCCATCCAGATTCTATTGAACTGCAATGCCTATAGCACGCCAGTAGAATCTTTCCTCCTTACCTATGCAAGGAAGTTAACTCACTACCATATTAGTCGAAAATATCAATAAAATTGAACTTTCCAGCCAGACTCTATAGCATTGCGAC
>NW_017056915.1:0-234 GCF_001483705.2 Eufriesea mexicana | reverse complement strand
GTGATCTCACCTGACGTGACCTGACCTGACCTGACATGACCTGACCATATATGACCTTGCCTGCCCTGGCCTGGCCTGACCGGACTGATGTAACCTGACCTGACCTGACCTGACCTGGACTGACCTGGCTTACCCTTACCAGACTTGACCTGACCAGACATGACCTGACCTGACCCGACCTTGCCTGGCCTGACCTGACCTGTTGTGACCTGACATTACATGATCTGATCTGAA
>NW_017056914.1:0-234 GCF_001483705.2 Eufriesea mexicana | reverse complement strand
TGAAAATATTAGATCACAGTAGAGTGCGTATATCTGCCGAAAAGCAGTATATGGCACAAAAGTCAGGGATACCCTGACATAACCAGACCTAACCTGATCTAACCGAACGTAGAAGAACTAAACCTCACGTGCGGAGACCACTATTGCTGGCCTCCCCAGCGCCAAGCGGAGCATACTAGAGCACAGCAGAATGCAGAAATCCAACGAATAGCAGTGTACTGCACAAAAGTCAAA
>NW_017056913.1:0-234 GCF_001483705.2 Eufriesea mexicana | reverse complement strand
CGGCTGGTTACGGGGACGCCAGAAGCAGTGGCCTCGGCGCGTTAGTTTGTGATTGATTACGCACGGTTATGTTACGTTTGGTTATGTTCGGACAGGATAGCTTAGACTTTTGTGCTATACACTGTTCTTCGGTGGATTCCTACGCTCTACTGTAATCTGATATTCTCCGCTTTGTTCTGGCGAGGCCAGAAACAGCTTCCGCGGCGCGTTAGGTTGTTTTAGATTATGCCTGTG
>NW_017056912.1:0-234 GCF_001483705.2 Eufriesea mexicana | reverse complement strand
TATTCGTCTCCCTTCGTCTCCAAGTGTTTAACGATGGTATTGTATAGAATGACTCGAGAGGAAAGCTTATTCCGCAATATTATAGATAGTATCCTGTCGCATCATTGCATCATTCGTCTTTTACTGTCCAAGAATCAAGAATAAGAATCATGTCGAATTCTTGTATCACGGTTCTAGTTAAATTAAGCGAATGCAATATTGTTTCGTATCTGGTGTGTCTCGTTTCATGGCATA
>NW_017056911.1:0-234 GCF_001483705.2 Eufriesea mexicana | reverse complement strand
GCTCGTCCTTCTGTCCATCCAGCCATC
Source organism: Eufriesea mexicana (assembly GCF_001483705.2). Classification (NCBI taxonomy): domain Eukaryota; kingdom Metazoa; phylum Arthropoda; class Insecta; order Hymenoptera; family Apidae; genus Eufriesea; species Eufriesea mexicana. The sequence continues at coordinate 207 of NW_017056911.1, read as the reverse complement.
CATTCATCCACCCACACATCCATACATCCATGCATTTGTAAAACCATCCATTCGTACATCCATACATTGATACATACGTACACACATACATTCGTACATCCATACATCCACACTTACATGCATTCATAAATCCGTCCAAGCGTACAACCATCCATCCATTCATACAACCATACGCAGATCCACACATCCATACATACAACCATACAC
>NW_017056910.1:0-234 GCF_001483705.2 Eufriesea mexicana | reverse complement strand
CTACAGCATTGCGATGGCTATTGCACGCCAATAGAACCTTTCCTCCTTATCTATGCAACGAAGGTAGCTCACCAAGATATTAGTCGAAAATGTCAATAAAATTGATATTTCCCGACAGATTCTGTAGCATTGCAATGGCTATAGCACGCCAATAGAGTATTTCCTACTTCTTTATGCAAAAAAAGGTACCTCACCACGATATCATTCGAAAATGTCAATAAAATTGGATTTTCC
>NW_017056909.1:0-234 GCF_001483705.2 Eufriesea mexicana | reverse complement strand
AATATAGTAGAGCACAGAAGGGCGCCGAAATCCACCGAGTAACAGTGTGTGGCGCGAAAGCGGAAGTAACTCTAACCGAACAAAACCAAACATAGCATAACCGAACGTAACATACCTCAAACCAACGTCCCTAGGCCACTGTTGCTGGCATACCGTGGGCCAAGAAGAATATAGTAGAGAAAGGTAGAACGCAGAAATCAACGGTGTAACAGGGTATAGCACGAATGTCAAGGC
>NW_017056908.1:0-234 GCF_001483705.2 Eufriesea mexicana | reverse complement strand
CGTTCTACTGTGCTCTACCACATTCTGCTTGTCTCTCCGGACGCCAGCAACAGTGGCCGCAGCGCCTTAGTTTCTTTTATGTTACGCATGCTTAGGTTACAGTAGGTTTGATTTGGTCAGAATGACTGTGACTTCTGTGCCGTACACTGCTATTCGTTGTATTCCTATGCACCACATTGCTCTAATATACTTTGCTCGACCCTGGGGTGGCCATTAATAATGGCCTCGCACGTC
>NW_017056907.1:0-234 GCF_001483705.2 Eufriesea mexicana | reverse complement strand
AAGTTCAGTTATATTGGCAGCTTCGACGAATATCGTGGTGAGCTCTCTTTGTTGCATAATTAAAGATGGTAGATTCTATTGGCGTGCTACAGCCCCCGCAATGCTATAGAATCTGTCTGGAAAGCTCAATTTTCATGACATTTTCGACTAATATTGTTGTGAACTAACTTTCTTGCATAAATAAGGAGGAAAGATTCTATTAGCGTGCTATGGCCATTGCAAAGCTATAGAATC
>NW_017056906.1:0-234 GCF_001483705.2 Eufriesea mexicana | reverse complement strand
ATACATCCATCCATCCATCCATCCAGACGTCCATACCTCCGTACATCCGTCGATCCAAACCTCGATCCATCCATACATCCATCCATACATACAACCGTTCATCTGTACATATATCCATCCATACGTCCACCTTTCTCCATATCCATCAATCCATGCATCCGACCATCCATTCCTCTATCCATCCATACATCCATCTATCGATACTGCCATCCGCCCATACATCCAGCCAACCAT
>NW_017056905.1:0-234 GCF_001483705.2 Eufriesea mexicana | reverse complement strand
TGTCAATAAAATTGAATTTTCCAACCAGATATCAGAGCATTGCAATGGCTATAGCACGCCAATAGAATCTTTCCTCCTTATTTGTGCACCAATGTTAGCTCACCAAGATATTAGTCGAAAATGTCAATAAAATAGAATTTTCCAGGACGATTCTATAGCATAGCACTGCCTATAGAACGCCAATGGAATCTTTCCTCCTTATTTATGCAAGAAAGTTAACTCACCACGATATTA
>NW_017056904.1:0-234 GCF_001483705.2 Eufriesea mexicana | reverse complement strand
TGACATTTTTGACTAATATCGTTGTGAGCTAACTTTCTTTCATAAATAAGGAGAGAAGATTCTGTTGACGTGCTATAGCAATTGCAATGCTATAGAATCTGCCTGGAAAACTCAATTTTATTGTTATTTTTTGCTAATATCGTAATGAGCTAACTCCATTGTATACGAAATGGGGAAGAACTCTATTGGCCTACTATAGCCATTGCAATGCTATAGAATCTGCCTGGAAAATCC
>NW_017056903.1:0-234 GCF_001483705.2 Eufriesea mexicana | reverse complement strand
TTGCCAGAGAATAGGTCTATTCAAAATATATAATCAGTTATAGCTTCGTGAATAGGTCGCCATACGCCTTCAATCCAATGGCAAGTACAGCCATCTTCTTTCCAGAGAACAGGTCTTTTCAAAATATATAGCCTGCTGTAGCATTGTGAATAGATCGCCTAACGCCTTCATTCCAATGGCAAGTTCAGCCATCTACTTTCCAGAGAATAAGTGAATTCAAAATCCATAACCTGT
>NW_017056902.1:0-234 GCF_001483705.2 Eufriesea mexicana | reverse complement strand
GATATATGGAAGGATGGATGGATGGATGGATGGATGTATGTATGGATGGATGGCTGTATGGGTGGATTTATGTATGAATGGTTTGAGGTATGAATGGACCGATGTACGGGTGTATGGATGTATGGATGTATATATGTATGGATGTATGGATGTATGGACGTATGGCGTTATGGATGTATCGATGTATGGAAGTACGAATGGATGGATTTATGGATATATGGACGGTGGATGTAG
>NW_017056901.1:0-234 GCF_001483705.2 Eufriesea mexicana | reverse complement strand
CAGCCTAACGAGACGCGGCCACTATTTCTAGCCTCCCCAGAGCGAACTGGAGCACGTTAGTGGCGAGTAAAGAGCAGAAATATATAGGGTCGGAGTGTAGAGCAGAAAAGTCGTACCCATCCAAGCCGAACCGTGGCTAACATAACCTAACCAAAAGAAGCCTAACTCAAGAATACGAGCCTCAACTACTTTTGCTGGACGCCCCAGGGCCAAGCAGAATACAGTAGAGCATAG
>NW_017056900.1:0-234 GCF_001483705.2 Eufriesea mexicana | reverse complement strand
GCCAATAGTATCTGTCCACCTTATTTATGTAAGAAAGATAGCTCACCACAATATCAGTCGAAGATGTCAATAAAACTTTATTTTCCAGGAGGCTTCTATAGCATGCAGTGCCTATAGCACGCCAAAAGAATCGTTCCTATTTAGCTTTGCGAGAAAGTTAACTCCCCACGATATTATTCGAAAATGTCAATGAAATTGAACTTTCTAGACAGATTCTACAGCATAGCATTGGGT
>NW_017056899.1:0-234 GCF_001483705.2 Eufriesea mexicana | reverse complement strand
GCAGCCATCTACTTGCCAGAGAATAGGTCTATTCAAAATCTTTAATCTGTTATAGCTTGGAGATCAGGTCGCCTAACGCCTTCAATACAATGGCAAGTACAGCCATCTACTCGCCAGAGAATATTTCAACTCAAAATCTATAATCTGTTGTAGCTTGGCTAATAGGTCTCATAACGTCTGCAACAAATGACAAGTACAGCCATCTACTTGCCAGAGAATAGGTGTATTCAAAAT
>NW_017056898.1:0-234 GCF_001483705.2 Eufriesea mexicana | reverse complement strand
TAGTCGAAAATGTTAACAAAATTGTATTTTCCAGCCGCATTCTATATCATTGCAATGGCTATAACATTTAAAAAGCATAGTTCCTCCTTACTTAGGCAACGAAGGTAGCTCACCACAATATTAGTCGAAAATGTCAACAAAATTGTATTTACCAGCCACATTCTGTATCACTGCAATGGTTATAGCACTCAAAAAGCATCTTTCCTCCTTACTTATGCAAGGAAGTTAGCTCAC
>NW_017056897.1:0-234 GCF_001483705.2 Eufriesea mexicana | reverse complement strand
ATTGTCATAGATTACAAATCATCATTTGACAGGTGCATCCAACTGCTACCGTGCTATATTGGTGAATGTAGTAAGTAACGTTCTATCAGTATTAAATATAGCAAGCCATATCCGTAATATACATAGATTATTCTAGGATTGCTTTGGAACCTGCATTACCGGTGAATAATATTATTCAACGGCTACATTACTGTGATGATGGCCTTACTCAGAGCTGTGTTGTTAATTGTTAAT
>NW_017056896.1:0-234 GCF_001483705.2 Eufriesea mexicana | reverse complement strand
AATGAAACCAAGTAGAAAAGTGTAAAAACATGTATATGTCATAATGATATTTATCTAGTTGTTGACGAAAGAACTCCAGTCGTTTCGCTTCGGACCGACCGAAAGGGACGATCCCAGGCGTATCGCTTCCAACCGGCCGAAGGGACGAACGCCAGTCTTGTCGCTTCGGATCGACTGAAAGGACGATCTTCGCTCCGGTCGATGCTAACAACAAAATATTATTACCAACATTCA
>NW_017056895.1:0-234 GCF_001483705.2 Eufriesea mexicana | reverse complement strand
GCGTTCTCTAATATGCTCCGCTTGACTTGGAAAGGACATCACCTATGGTCGTGGCACGTTTGGCTCAGCTATGCTACGATCGGTTTGCTTGGGTTAGGGTAAGTTCGGTGTGGGTGGCTTTGACTTTTCCGCTATACACTGCGAGCTTACAGATTTCTACGACCTTCTCTTGTCTGATGTGCTTTGCATGGCCCTGAGGAGACCAGCAATGGTGGTCGCGGCACGATAGGTTGA
>NW_017056894.1:0-234 GCF_001483705.2 Eufriesea mexicana | reverse complement strand
CCATTGGTTGAAGGCGTTAGGCGACCTATTCAGCAGGCTATAACAGATTATTGGTTTTGAGTAAACCTATTCTCTGGCAAGTAGATGGCTGTACTTGCCAATGGATTGAAGGCGTTAAGCGATCTAGTCACCAAGCTACAACAGGTTATAGACTTTGAATAGACCTACTTCCTGCCCAGTAGATGTCTACACTTGCCATAGGATTGAAGGCGGTTGGCGATCTATTCACCAAGC
>NW_017056893.1:0-234 GCF_001483705.2 Eufriesea mexicana | reverse complement strand
CCTCAATACATCCATACATCCATACATCCATCCATCCATCCGTCCAGACATCCATTCAAGCACCCACACATCCATATATCCATGCATCCGTACATCCATACACCCATACATCCATACATCCTTACATCCGTACATATATACATCCATACGTACATCCACACATCCGTACATACATACATTCACACATCCGTACATTCATCCGTTCTTCCGCCCGCCCACCCATCCATTCATCCA
>NW_017056892.1:0-234 GCF_001483705.2 Eufriesea mexicana | reverse complement strand
GTAAGCGTGGTGTCGGCACGTAACGTAAAGTTATGTTACGATTGGTTTTAATATTTTTGGATAGGTTATGATAGGATTGCTTCGACTTTTGTGATATAGGCTGCCATTCGTTCGATGTGTAGGCTCAACATTTCTCTACTATACTCTGCTCGACTCTGGGGGGAGGGGGGGCGCCAATAGTGGCCGTGGAACGAAAGTTTGAGTCAGGTTACGTTTTGTCAGGTTAGGTTTGGT
>NW_017056891.1:0-234 GCF_001483705.2 Eufriesea mexicana | reverse complement strand
CTTATGGCAATAGCCGAATGCCATTTTGCAGTTTCAAAATATCTCTCAACAAAAGCTTTTCATGTCCAATGTGCTATAAATTTAGAATTTCGTTTTTCATTTTGTCAAAAATTTATTAAAACTGAGCTGAATAAAGTAGACTATACGTTTCTTCAATAATTGGAGTATTTAGGTATCTTTATAAATAAATAAAATAATTGTATCAAATTTTGAAGATAACCAACGGAAAAAAAT
>NW_017056890.1:0-234 GCF_001483705.2 Eufriesea mexicana | reverse complement strand
AGCATTGTGAATAGGTGGCGTAACGCCTTCAATCCAATGGCAAGTACAGCCATCTACTTGCTATAGAATTAGCCTATTCAAAACGTATAAGCTGCCATAGCTGGGTGATTCGATCGCATATCGCCAGCAATTGAATGGCAAGTACAGCGAGATACTTGCCAAGGAATAACACTATTCAAAATCTATAACCTGTTATAGCATGGCGAATAGATCGCCGAACGCCTTCAATCCAAT
>NW_017056889.1:0-234 GCF_001483705.2 Eufriesea mexicana | reverse complement strand
CACTTTCCAGCGAAACAGAGGAAGAGCAAAATTACCGGTTGGTACTCACATGGTTAAGTACCAAGCTGGTTCCCAGGGACCGGTGCTAAACTTTACGTTTGGGCCCGGCCGGTACTCAGGGACCGGTCCAGACTAGGACCAAGAGGTGCTAACTTTGGTGTTCAATTCTTTGCCATCTTTGGACCTAACATTTGGGAATTCCTGTTATAACGATTGGTACAGTATTTCCGAGTT
>NW_017056888.1:0-234 GCF_001483705.2 Eufriesea mexicana | reverse complement strand
CCCTAAGACCTGGCTGTTGGAAGACCGTAACGGGTCTTCCTTGTTCCACGACGGAACAGTGATAATTAACAAAATTATGAGAATTGGTAAATAACAGTTAGTCTACAAATTATCGCACAATACACATTTAAAACAACTCTCGATCACCTCCATGAACAACCCTCCTTGTCGCTTCATACAATTCTAACTCTCGTCACTCCTTTCGTCTTCAACGTCCTTTCCGTTTTCCTCCAT
>NW_017056887.1:0-234 GCF_001483705.2 Eufriesea mexicana | reverse complement strand
TTTTTGCTCTCTTCTGTGCTCTAGTGTAACCTGCTTGGCTCTGCTGAGGTCAGCAATAGTGGTATCGTCACGTATGTTGAGATATGCTACGTTTCGTTACGTTACGTTTTGTTAAGTTACGATGTCACTGCTTCGCCTGTTACGCTATACTCTGCTTTTCGAGGGATTTCGGCTCTCCACGTTGCTCTGCCATAATATGCTCGACTGGGGGGATACCAGAAACGGCGGTCCTGG
>NW_017056886.1:0-234 GCF_001483705.2 Eufriesea mexicana | reverse complement strand
CGTTGTTAGAAAGAGAGTTAAATTAGAGTGCGTCTTTGTGTGTTTTCGTTGCATATCTTGGTATTCTTTTCCAAAGTTAAATTAGTTTTATGAGTTTTATGTTCGTGTTATTCTATCTTACTTTTCCGTCAGTTTTTGGTGTCTCAAAGCCAGTTTTCGCCATTCTACAGTATATAACAAACCAATAACAATAGAGATACATTAAAATATGCAAAATATTTTGCATCTCTGCAT
>NW_017056885.1:0-234 GCF_001483705.2 Eufriesea mexicana | reverse complement strand
CTGCCCAGAGCCAAGCGGAACACACTAGTGAAGAGTAGAACGCAGAAAACCATAGGGACACTGGGAATACCAGAAAAGTCGAAGCTACGCAAAACCTAGCCCAAGTGAACGGAACAAAGCCAAACGTGGCATAACTCAACCTAACATGCCGACAAGGCTGGTGCTGCCATTCCCAGATCCAAGCAGGACGTACTTGAGCACGGTAGAGGGCAGAAATTCACCGATGAGTTGCGT
>NW_017056884.1:0-234 GCF_001483705.2 Eufriesea mexicana | reverse complement strand
CGATATTCGGTGGACTTGTGGCCTGTACTGTTCTTTAGTGCGTCCTGCTGGTCTCTGGGGAGGTCAGCAATAGCGGTCTCCGTTCGTTAGGTTAAGTTTGACCATTTTTGGTTTTGCTGTGTTTGTTTGGGTTAGGCTTGGTTCGCTTAGACTCTTCTGATGTATACTGAGACCCTATGGACTTCTGCGATCTGCTCTCCACTAGTGTTCTACTTGGCTCTGGTGTGGCCAGCA
>NW_017056883.1:0-234 GCF_001483705.2 Eufriesea mexicana | reverse complement strand
TTCCAAACACATTCTATATCAATGCAATGGCTATAGCAGGCCAATAGTATCTTTCATCCTTATATATGCAAGAGAGTTAGCTCACCACAATATTAGTCGAAAATGTCAATAAAATTGTATTTTGCAGCCATATTCAATAGCATTGCGACGGCTAGAGCACGTCAATTGAAACCTTCCTCCTTATTTATGAAAGAAAGATAGCTCACCATGGTATTAGTCGAAAATGTCAATAAA
>NW_017056882.1:0-234 GCF_001483705.2 Eufriesea mexicana | reverse complement strand
GGCATCCCAGCCTGACCCAAGCAAACCCAATCTAACCAAATGTAACGTAACACGACCTAACGCCACGAAGCGTCTATTTCTGCACTCCCCAGGGCAAAGAAGAGCATAATAGAGCACTGCGGAGCGCAGAGATCCACCGAAAAGCAGTGTATATCACGAAAGTCAAAGCTGCCCTTACCGAACCTTACGTAACCTAACCCAACCAAACGTAACGGAGCACAGCTTAGCGTGCGA
>NW_017056881.1:0-234 GCF_001483705.2 Eufriesea mexicana | reverse complement strand
ACCTGACATCACCTGACACCACATGGAATGTCCTAGCCTGCCCTGACTTGAACTGACCTTAACAGTCGTGACCTTAGCTGTCCTGGCCTGGCCTGACCTAACCTGACCTGATCCGACATGACCTGGGCTGACCTGACCTGACCTGACCTGACTTGACCTGACCTGACCAGTCCTGACGTGACCAGAAGTGACCTGACCTGACCAGCCCCGACCTTGCCTGGCCTGACCTGACCT
>NW_017056880.1:0-234 GCF_001483705.2 Eufriesea mexicana | reverse complement strand
GGCGATCTATTCACCAAGCTACAACAGGTTATAGATTTCGAATAGACCTATTCTCTGGCATGTTGATGGCTGTACTTGCTGTTGGATTGAAGGCGTCAGACGATCTAATCGCCAACATGTTACAGCTTATAGATTTTGAATAGACTTATTCTCTGGCAAGTAGATGGGTGTATTTGCCATTGGATTGAAGACGTTAGGCGATCTATTCACCAAGCTGTAGAAGGTTATAGATTT
>NW_017056879.1:0-234 GCF_001483705.2 Eufriesea mexicana | reverse complement strand
GATGTATGTATGGGAGGATGTATGTACGGATGGATGGATGTATGGATGGATGGGTTTATGAATGCATGTATGAATGAATGTATGGATGTATGGTTGGACGGATGTACGGATGGATGGATGCATGGATGTATGGATGTATGAATATATGGATGTGTGAGAGGATGAATCGACGGGTGGATGGACGGAAGTATGGATAAATGGATGTTTGGATGAACGGATGCGTGGATGGGTGGT
>NW_017056878.1:0-234 GCF_001483705.2 Eufriesea mexicana | reverse complement strand
CCATCCATACATACATCCATCCACCTATACCTCAATCCGTCCATACATCCGTTCATCGAAACAGCCATCCACCCATCCACCCATCCATCCATGCATCCATAGAGACTTGCGTACACACATCCATACATACATCCATGCATACATCCATCCAAACATCCATACATACATCCTTGCATACAGCCATGCATACATCCATGCATACATCCATACATTCGTCCATACATCCATACACTC
>NW_017056877.1:0-234 GCF_001483705.2 Eufriesea mexicana | reverse complement strand
ATAATTACCTTCCTATCTGAATGAAATGTAAACTAACTATTGTCAGAAGCAAATATATATTTAGAATAATTTATGCATTTATAAATTTTTCCTTGAATAATTAATTATTAATAACTATTGGACATAGGACATGAATTTATACCGAAGATGCTATTTGTTTTCCATTAATTACTAACATCTATGTAATTAATTCATGAGTTGCATGTACATGTTATAGAAACAATATAACAGTGC
>NW_017056876.1:0-234 GCF_001483705.2 Eufriesea mexicana | reverse complement strand
CTAATGTCGTGGTGGGCTCGCTCTCTTGCATAAATAAGGAGGAAAGACTCTATTGACGCGCTGCCGCCACTGTAATGCGATAGAATCAGTCTGGAACATTCAATTCTTTTGACATTTTCGGCTGATATTGTGGTGAGCTAACCTCCATGCATAAATGAGGAGGAAAGAATTTATTGGCGTGCTATAGCCATTGCAGTGCTATCGAAGCTGCCAGGAATATTCAATTTTATTGAC
>NW_017056875.1:0-234 GCF_001483705.2 Eufriesea mexicana | reverse complement strand
CTGGTTAGGTTGGGTAAGGTAATATTCGGACAACTTCAACTTTTGTGCTGTGCACTGCAATGTGGTTGACTTCTGCGCTCTAATGTGCTCTAGTGTACTCTGTTTGACCCTGGGGAGGCCACCAGTAGTGGTCTCGGCACATTTGGTTGGTTTTAGCTACGTTCGCTTATGTTACGTTTGCTTAGGTTAGGATAGCATAACATAAACTTTTGTGCAGCACGCTGCTAGTCGGTT
>NW_017056874.1:0-234 GCF_001483705.2 Eufriesea mexicana | reverse complement strand
ATTGCAATGCTGTGGCTATAGCAAACCAGTAGAACCTTGCCTCGTTGATTACGCAAAAAAGACTGCTCACCTCAATATTAGTCGAAAAAGTCAACAGTATCGAACTTTCCAGTCAGATTCTATTGCAATGCAAGGCTATTGCAAACCGATAGAATCTTTCCACCTTATTTGCGCAGAAAGGTTTGTTCACCGCAATATTAGACGGAAATGTCAATAAGATTGATTTTTCCGGGC
>NW_017056873.1:0-234 GCF_001483705.2 Eufriesea mexicana | reverse complement strand
CTAGGATGACGAGAAAACTATTGCTGACCTCGACAGAGGCAAGCAGAGTGTACTATAGCTCAGAAGTGCGCGTAAATATACCGCTTCGCAGTGAATAGCGCAAAAGTCTAAGACATTCTAGCATAAACTATCATAACCTAACCTAACCAAACGTAGCGTAAATCAACACAGTGTGCCACGACCACTGGAGCCAAGCAGAATGTAGTCGAGCACAGTAGGTGACAGGAACCCACC
>NW_017056872.1:0-234 GCF_001483705.2 Eufriesea mexicana | reverse complement strand
GAATCTTTCCTCCTTACATATGGAAGAAAGTTAGGTCACCAGGATATTAGTCGAAAATGTCAACAAAATTGAATTTTCGGGGCAGTTTGTATAGCATTGCAATGGCTATATCACGCGAATAGTATCTTTCCTTCATATATATACATGAAAGTAAGCTCACCACGATATTATCCGAAAATGCCAATAAAATTGAATTTAGCAGCCAGATACTATAGAATTGCAGTGGCTATAGCT
>NW_017056871.1:0-234 GCF_001483705.2 Eufriesea mexicana | reverse complement strand
GGCAACTAAAGCCGGATTCCCCGGAGACACGCAGAGCATACTAGAGTACATTATAGGGCAGAACACCACTGAATAGCAGTGTGTAGAACAAAAGACAAAGCTCTCCTATCATAACATGACCAAACGCAAAATAACCTAACGTATACTAACGCAACATAACGTGCCGGGACGAACATTGCTGGCCTCCCGAGAGCCAAGCAGAGCGCATTATAACAACGTAGAGCGCAGAAATCC
>NW_017056870.1:0-234 GCF_001483705.2 Eufriesea mexicana | reverse complement strand
TATATCTTCCGAATCTCTTCAGATTTTCACGATTTTCCGACCTAATTGCGTGCAGTGCTCTGTATTTTAATTAGTTTGCTGGTTTTTTTCCGATTTTAACTGATCGTTTATGAAAGGTAGCGCCGAATGTGACAGGTCGCGGAAATCTATTGCGTCGTTTGACTTTCGTCCCTTATATCTTCCGAATCTCTTCAGATTTTCACGATTTTCCGACCTAATTGCGTGCAGTGCTCT
>NW_017056869.1:0-234 GCF_001483705.2 Eufriesea mexicana | reverse complement strand
ATGGAGTAATATCATTTGACTGGTTGTAACAGATTTAACGTCGAAAGAATATTATAAATAAATCGGTTATTATGAAATCACCAAGCTTAGTTTATTTCGTTCGTTTCATTTTTATCGTTTTATTCTCTTTTTCGTTATTTTACGCGTAATACTTGCAATTCGAATGATAAGATATAATATAAAATGGTGTCTATATAATTTTGTTAACTTGTAATTGTAAAATAGCTCGTGTGT
>NW_017056868.1:0-234 GCF_001483705.2 Eufriesea mexicana | reverse complement strand
GCGGCATGTAAGGTTGTGTTACGTTACGTACACTTACGTTACGTTTGGTTAGATTATGTGTATCTGGATTAGGTCTGCACAGCTACGACTTTCGAGGTATACACCTCTATTCGGTGGAAGCCTTCGCTCTACGGTGCTCTCGTTTGATCCGCGTGGCGCTGGAGAGGTCAACAACGGTGATCTCCTCTTGTTATGTTTAGATAGTCTACGTTTGGTTATATTACGTTTGGACGG
>NW_017056867.1:0-234 GCF_001483705.2 Eufriesea mexicana | reverse complement strand
TATCTCCATTCATCCATACATCCATCAATCAATACACCTATACATATATACATCCATTCATACGTACATCCATACATACATCCATCCATACATCCATCACTCCATACATTCATACGTCCACACAACTATACATCTATAAATCCATACATCCGTACATATATACATCCATATAACCACACATATATCCATACATACATCCATACATCCACCCATCCATACATCCATCCACTCATA
>NW_017056866.1:0-234 GCF_001483705.2 Eufriesea mexicana | reverse complement strand
GGATAGCTTTGACTTTAGCGCTATAGCCACCTATTAGGTGGATTCCTGCGCTTTACACTGCTCCAACATTATCAGCTTGGCTCTGGGTAGGACAGCAATAGTGGACCCGGCACGTTATGTTGAGTAGGGTTACGTTCGGTTAGATTGGGTTAGGCGAAGAATTGTTGGGACAGATGTAACATTTGTCCTGAATACTGCCATTCGGTGGACTTATGCGATTTACTGTACTCTAGT
>NW_017056865.1:0-234 GCF_001483705.2 Eufriesea mexicana | reverse complement strand
TAGAGCGCAGATATCCACGGAACCGCATTGTAAAGTGGAGAAGTCGAAGCTATCCAAGCCTGAGCAGTGCTAACGGAAACTGGCCAAGCGTATCCGATATCAACCTAACGTGCTGCGGCCACTATTTCTGGTTTCCCCAGAGACGAGCATAGCATAATGGAGCATTGTCGAGCGTGGAAATCCAACGAATAGCAGTGGGTACCGCGAAAGTCAAGTCTACCCAAACCTACCCAA
>NW_017056864.1:0-234 GCF_001483705.2 Eufriesea mexicana | reverse complement strand
TTTCTAGAACTCCCACAGCGAAGCTTTGTGCATTAGATCGCAGTAGAGCGCAGGAATCCAACGGAGAGCAGTGTATAGCGAGAAAGTAATGGATCACCGTTTCTTTCATACCCGATCCAAACGTCACCAAACGTAAGAAAACTCTACCTAACGTGCCGCCACCACTATTGTTGGCCATCGCAGAGACACTCAGAACGTATGAGAGGAGAGTAGAGCGCAGAAGTCCGCCGCATT
>NW_017056863.1:0-234 GCF_001483705.2 Eufriesea mexicana | reverse complement strand
GGCAAGTACAGCCATCTACTTGCCAGGGAATAGGTCTATCCAAAATCTATAATCTGTTATAGCGTGGAGAACAGGTCTCCAATCGCCATCAATACAATGGCAAGTACAGAATTCTACTTGCCAGAAAAAAGGGCTATTCATAGTCTATAACCTGCTATAGCTTGGTGAATGGAACGAATAACGCCTTCAATCCAATGGCAACTACAGCCATCTACTTGCCAGAGAATAGGTCTA
>NW_017056862.1:0-234 GCF_001483705.2 Eufriesea mexicana | reverse complement strand
GCACGCCAATAGAATCATTCCTCCTTAGTTATGTAAGAAAGCTAACTCACCACGATATTAGTCAAAAATGGCAACAAAATTGTCTTTTCCAGACACAAACTATATCATTGCAATGGCTATAGCAATCAAAAAGCATCTTTCCTCCTCACTTACGCAATGAAGTCAGCTCAACACGATATTAGTTGAAAATGTCAACAAAATTGTATTTTCCAGCCGCAAACTATATCATTGCAT
>NW_017056861.1:0-234 GCF_001483705.2 Eufriesea mexicana | reverse complement strand
GGAGAATAATGTAATGCCAATGGGTTTCAATATTTATTGAAAATCGTTCGAATAACATCGATGGAAAACACGATGGAAAACATAGAATCAATTCTCTTCTAGAAACAATATTTGCACGTAAAAATAATTATCGTTGGATCATAGTTTTATGCAGGTTACGTAGTATGAAGCATAAGTATTACATTTTCAATAATTTTTAATAAAATAAGGGATTCTAATAGGATTGTAATAGTA
>NW_017056860.1:0-234 GCF_001483705.2 Eufriesea mexicana | reverse complement strand
GCACTACCGCTAGCCCCCCATAGCCAAGCAGAACATACTAGAGCGCAGTAGCGCGCAAGCATCTGCCGAATAGCATTGTATAGCAGAAATGTCAAAGCCACCCTAACCAAACAACCTACACTAACCAGCCAAACGTAACATAACACAAAAAAACGATCCACGCCCACTTTAGCCGGGCTCCCCACAGATAAGCAGAGGGTAGTAGAGCAATGCGGGGTGCAGGTGTCGGACGAA
>NW_017056859.1:0-234 GCF_001483705.2 Eufriesea mexicana | reverse complement strand
CGTCAGAAAATTATTATCAGAAGTCAACGAGTGTTAGAAACCAGTTTGTACATATACATTGGAATAAATTAAGTGCGGTGACAATTTTTATAATTCTCAAGTAAAAATAGCGCCAATTTATGTTATATGACAGATTATGATGGAAAAGATTGATTAAACAAGTATAATTTCGAGTAGTTAAGTATGATAATATCTTGTACCATTTATAACACAGATTATAATCCAAAAAATTGC
>NW_017056858.1:0-234 GCF_001483705.2 Eufriesea mexicana | reverse complement strand
CATCCTTACATACATCCATTCATACACCCATGCATGCATCCATACATACATCCATACAAGCATTCATCCAAACATCCATACATACATGGATACATCCATACCTACGTCCGTACATCCGTCAATCCACACCTCAATCCATCCATACAGCCATCCATTCATAAATCCATCCAACCATACATCCATCCATCCAAACATCCATCCTTCCATACAACCATCCATCCATACATCCAACCA
>NW_017056857.1:0-234 GCF_001483705.2 Eufriesea mexicana | reverse complement strand
CCAAATATTCCTAACCTAACCAAACGAAACGCAACCAAACTAAATCTAACGTGCGGAGGCCACAATAGCTGGACTCCCCAGTACCAAGCAGGATATACTAGAGCACAGCAGAGCGCAGAAATGCGTTGCGTTGCAGTGAACACCGAAAAAGTCAAAGGTGCCGATACCTTGCCCGACCTAATCTAACAAAAACGATCGTAGCACAACCCAATGTAACGTGCGGAGACCACGGTT
>NW_017056856.1:0-234 GCF_001483705.2 Eufriesea mexicana | reverse complement strand
ATAGAGCAGAAAGACCCGTTACGGTCTTTCAATAGCCAAATCCTAAATGCCGAACAGTACGTGTCTCGGGGTTTATTTACTCGTTTGTTGTAGTCGAATTTCTAAGTTGCCTCGGGTCATCGGACACGAGGCGTCGTTGAAAAGCCTATTTAGGCTATTAGGCTTCGGCAGTTAGGATCTGGCTGCCGGATGGGCCGCAGGAGGTCGGGGCCAGGCCACGCGAGGTGGCCTCGC
>NW_017056855.1:0-234 GCF_001483705.2 Eufriesea mexicana | reverse complement strand
CTATAGTCTGCTATTGCATTGATTTCTGCGCCCTAAGGCGCTCTAACATTTTCAGCTTGGCTCTGTGAAGGGCAGAAATAGTGGCCTCGGCGCGTGACAACGAGTCAGGTTACGTTCGGTGAGGCTTGGTTAGGCTAAGCTTGGTTGGGATAGCTTTAACCATTGTGGCTAACCCTGCCCTTCGGTGGATTTCTTCCATCTACTGTGACCTATTATGTCCTGCTCGGCTCTGGG
>NW_017056854.1:0-234 GCF_001483705.2 Eufriesea mexicana | reverse complement strand
TTATTTTTGCGAGAAAGTTAACTCACCACGATATTAGCCGAAAATGTCAATAAAATTTAATTTAAAATCCGGATTCTATAGCATTGCGAAGGCTATAGCAAGCCAATAAGATCATTCATCCTTTTTCATGCAAGAAAGGTAGCACACCACGATATTAGTCGAAACTGTCATTAAAATTGAATCTGCCTGGCACATTCTATATCATTGCAATGGTTATAGCACGCCAATCTAATC
>NW_017056853.1:0-234 GCF_001483705.2 Eufriesea mexicana | reverse complement strand
ATTGCATAGTGAAGTCTGACGTTTCAGCAGCGTTCTGACGTTAATTTTCTTATCTATAATTATGTGGACAAAGTAATTTTTCTAAAAGAGCGGAAATTAAATTATGGCAAGTAATAACTCATATACAATTGAATTTGAAGGAAAGACGTATAGTAGCTGTATATCAAAATTGTAACTCAGTATCTTGTCTCAGTAAAGAATATAAGATTACCAGATCAGTTACTTATAAATGAA
>NW_017056852.1:0-234 GCF_001483705.2 Eufriesea mexicana | reverse complement strand
TATTTTTTCTAAAGTTCGAATATAACCTTAAATTAATCCGCTAACAGTGAAATATTATTTTCTAATATTTTAACGATAAATTAAAATCAGTAATTGTTTTACCTTCTATTGTTTATTATCTATTTATTTTATGTATTATAATTAAAACAGCTAACCAGATACCAAATTGAACATATTTTTTCTAAAGTTCGAATATAACCTTAAATTAATCCGCTAACAGTGAAATATTATTTT
>NW_017056851.1:0-234 GCF_001483705.2 Eufriesea mexicana | reverse complement strand
CAGATCAAAGCATAATGTACTAGCGCAGAGTGGAGCGCAGAGATCCACCGAATAGCAGTATATAGCGAAAAAGTCAGAGCTATCCAAACTTGACCCAAACAAACGTGACATAACCAAACGTAGTCTAACTCAACATATCGAGCCGCGGCCACCATTGCTGACCTCCATAGGGACAAGCAAAATATACCAGAGAACCGTAGAGCGCAAAATTCCGCCATATTACAGTGTACAGCA
>NW_017056850.1:0-234 GCF_001483705.2 Eufriesea mexicana | reverse complement strand
GTTGTCTGGAAACGACATTGAGCTCGCGGTGCGTGGTTTTATAGACGATGCTATTTAACTCGTGCGCGGGGTAATAAAGAGGCGAGAAAGACGGAAGAGGGATTCGAGGAGTTTAGGTTTATGGTTAACACGTTAACGCGTTAAGTGCTCAGCCCGTTTTGCTTGCAGTTTCTCTCAGGCCCAGTACTCGGCCGTCAAGTGGACCACCGGTGGCGTGCAAAGCGTTCATAAAAC
>NW_017056849.1:0-234 GCF_001483705.2 Eufriesea mexicana | reverse complement strand
GTGGAGGCCAGCAGTGGTACTCGCACACGTTAGATTGCTTTAGGTTACGTTTGACTATGTTACTATTGTCCTTGTTGGGATATGATGGCTTTGATTATAGACCTATGCACTGAGATACTAAGTAGTTCTAGGCTCTGCTATCCTCCGATATGTTCTGCTTGGCTCGGGCAAGGCAGAAATGGATGTACCGCACGTTAGGTTTTGTTAGCTAACGCGTGGTTACGTTACGTTTTG
>NW_017056848.1:0-234 GCF_001483705.2 Eufriesea mexicana | reverse complement strand
CAAACCTAACCCAAACAGACGTAACATGACCGAACGTAACCAAACTCAAACCAACGTGCCTCGACCACCACTTCTGGCATACCCAGAGCAAAGCAGAGCACAGTGGGTCACAGACATACACCGAAAATCATTGCAAAGCGCAAGAGTGAAGGTTGTGCCGTCCTAACCAGTGGTAAGATAGCGTAACCGTACGCAACTTAAGACATCCTAACGTGCTGGGACCTCTATTGCTGC
>NW_017056847.1:0-234 GCF_001483705.2 Eufriesea mexicana | reverse complement strand
TACTGTACGCTGCAAACAAGAAGTCTGCTGTTTCAGCACAGCGGCATAAGGAGTATTCCACTCACTTCGCCTAACATGCTCGCTGGTAGTCCCCATTCTTCTATGACACTATCGAAATCATTATTTTCAGGTTCAGTAACGTTATGCGTTAACATAGGCGTAAGATATTCGTAAAATTCCTATACTCGAATAATAATTGCAAGCCTGCGAATATGAGGTAATACTGCACGAGCA
>NW_017056846.1:0-234 GCF_001483705.2 Eufriesea mexicana | reverse complement strand
GTAGCTTTGACTCTTGTGCTAGACACTGAAATGCGGCAGATTTCTGCGCTCTACTGTCCTCTACTATATTCGGCTTGGCTCTGGGGATGCCAGCAACAGCCTTCTCGCAACGTGAGGATGAATCGTGTTACGTTCGTTTATGTCAGGTTTGGTTAAGATGGATTAGGATAACATTGACTATTGTTCGAAGCACTGCTATTCGTTGGACTTCTGCGCTCCGAATTGCTCTAATAC
>NW_017056845.1:0-234 GCF_001483705.2 Eufriesea mexicana | reverse complement strand
AAACCCAACGCGCCGAGGCCTCTATTGCTGGCCTCCTCAGAGCCAAGCAGAATATACTAGAGCACAGCAGAACGGAGAAATCCACCGTATTGCAGTGTACAGCACAAAGGTCAGACATGCCCTGATCTAACGTGATCTCACCTAACCTAACCGAACGTGGTGTAACTAAGTATGACGTGACGAGACCAATATTTCTGGCCTCCCCGGAGCCAAGGAGAGCATATTAGGGCACAT
>NW_017056844.1:0-234 GCF_001483705.2 Eufriesea mexicana | reverse complement strand
CGGATCTGGGGGTGACAGCAATAGTGGCCTCGGCACGCTAGGTTTAGTCATGTTACGTTTCGCGAGGCTAGATTAGGATGGGTTTGGTTATTATTCATTTGACTTTTGCGCTACACACAGCTGTTCAGTCGATACCTGTGCACTGCATTGCTCTAGAAGCATCCGCTTGGCACTGGGCAGGACAGCAATAGCGGTCGTCGCACGTTTGGTTGTGTTAGGTTACGTCTCGTTAGG
>NW_017056843.1:0-234 GCF_001483705.2 Eufriesea mexicana | reverse complement strand
CTGCCAATAGTGTACCAATGTACTGATTTATATATTAAGGGCTCAAGAACGAAAATTGACTATTATGAACTACGATAGTTAGGGAATCAGCTTATTGCAGATAAGCTAGTTGCAACACCTCTGTTGCATTTCTATCAAATATCACGTGCCGTGAAATAGTTGGAAGCC
The DNA here is from genome assembly GCF_001483705.2 of Eufriesea mexicana. Taxonomy (NCBI): domain Eukaryota; kingdom Metazoa; phylum Arthropoda; class Insecta; order Hymenoptera; family Apidae; genus Eufriesea; species Eufriesea mexicana. The sequence goes on along the minus strand of NW_017056843.1, from coordinate 66 downwards.
AAATCTGATGTAAGTATTTCTCACTATATGCTACTCACCATAAGAAGTGTTATTTCCATTATAAAT
>NW_017056842.1:0-234 GCF_001483705.2 Eufriesea mexicana | reverse complement strand
CAATAAGGCATCTAGGTACATATTTGACATATTTTTGGTAAGTTAAATGAAATCACAAAAATTACGAAGAATCGACCAAAGTAGGATGCTAAGTCCAACTTAACGGAGGATCACAAGGGGTTGAAAATTGTCCACGTTTCAATGGAGTGAACTCAAGCAGGGTGTCGAGACTTTGAAAAGTTTGCAACGATAATTTAATACGGGAGGGATTATACGGATTAATACATATTCCTA
>NW_017056841.1:0-234 GCF_001483705.2 Eufriesea mexicana | reverse complement strand
CTGTAGAAATTGCATTAACTTAGAATGCTTCTGAAAACACAATTTTGTTGACATTTTCGACCACTATACTGGTGAGCTAACTTTCTGGCATAAGTAAGGAAGAAAGATTCTATTGGCGTACCATAGCCATTGGAATGCTACAGAATCTTGCTGGAAAATTCAATTTTATTCACATTTTCGACTAATACCGTGGTGAACTAACTTCCTTGCATAGATAAGGAGGAAAGATACCTT
>NW_017056840.1:0-234 GCF_001483705.2 Eufriesea mexicana | reverse complement strand
TAGCAGTGAAGGGTAGCGCTCAGAAATCCATAGAACCGCAGCGTATAGCAGAAAAGTGAAAGCAATGCTGATCTACCCAAGCTGACGTTACCTAGCCAAGCGTAGCCTAACTCAACGTAACGTGCAGCGACCGCTGTTGCAGACCTCGCCAGGGCCAAGCAGAATATGGTGGAGCGCAGTAGGGCACAGAAGTCCACCGGATAACAGCGTATAGCACAAGAGTCTAAGATATCA
>NW_017056839.1:0-234 GCF_001483705.2 Eufriesea mexicana | reverse complement strand
TCTACGGATTCCTGCGCTCTATTCTGCTCTAATATGTTCTGCTTTGCTCTGAGGAGGGCAGCAGTAGTGGCCGCGGCGCGTTAGTTTCCTTATGGTTACATTCCGTTAGGCTAGGTATGTTTGGGTTTTCTTAGGATATCTTTGACTTTTGTGCTATATACTGCCATGTATTGTCACTCCTCGCTCTGCTCTCGTCTAATGTGATCGACTTGGCGAAAGGGAGTCCAGCAATAA
>NW_017056838.1:0-234 GCF_001483705.2 Eufriesea mexicana | reverse complement strand
TGGCCGTGGCACGTTATGTTGAGTTACGCTACGCCTGGTTAGGTTAGGTTAGGACAGGTTATGATAGGATGCCTTGGACTATTGTGCTATTCACTTTATTGCGGTAGATTCCTGAGCTATAAAGTGCTCTAGTACATTCTGCTTGTCTCTGTCGAGGCCAGCAGTAGTGGCCTCGTGATGTTAGGTTGGGGTATACTACGTGTGTGTATGTCACCTTCGGCTAGATTAGGAGAG
>NW_017056837.1:0-234 GCF_001483705.2 Eufriesea mexicana | reverse complement strand
ATCTACTTGCCAGAGAATAGGTATATTCAAAGTCTATAATCTGTTATAGCTTGGTTAATAGGATGCCTAGCGTCTTCAACCAATGGCAAGGACAGCCATCTACTTGCCAGAGATTAGGTCCAATCAAAATATATAGCCTGTTATAGCATGGTGAATAGATCGCCTAACTCGTCCAATCCAATGGATAGTACAGCCATTTACTCGCCAGAGAATGAGTATATTCAAAACCTATAA
>NW_017056836.1:0-234 GCF_001483705.2 Eufriesea mexicana | reverse complement strand
CAGCAGTGGTCGCGGCACGATATGTTGAGGTATGCTGAGTTTTGTTAGTTTAGGCTTTGCCCGGTTAGGTTAGGCTATCCTCGACTTTTGTGCATTACACTGCTATTCGGCGGATTTCTGCGCTCTACATTGCTCTAGCACATTCTGCTTGGCTCTGGAGAGCCCAGCAGAAGCGGTCTCGTCTCGCTAGGTTGTATTATGTTACGTTTTGTTGGGTTAGGTTATGTCAAGCTC
>NW_017056835.1:0-234 GCF_001483705.2 Eufriesea mexicana | reverse complement strand
CGGGACAGTAACTGCTGAAGAAACAGTACTGAGTAGAGTCATCATCGCAGTACTTTAGCCTTTCGACTTATTGGTTCACTTATAGCGTATGCTTAACGGCAACTCTAGAATAATCAATGTGTAGTTCACTTATGGTTAAATATATTTAAAGTTGACGGTACGGGAGTTAGAACAACCATCAACGAAGCTCTGTAGCCGTTCTATTAACCTGCGCAATGATTATGCAGGTCACAT
>NW_017056834.1:0-234 GCF_001483705.2 Eufriesea mexicana | reverse complement strand
GTGTGTTGTGATTGATGGATGTGAAGTGTGAGTGGTAGGTGCGTGTTTTCCTTTTAATTGTGTGTATAATGGGGTGTCTGTTATGGGTGTGTACCGGTTTCGACGTTTTTCGGTGGTGATGAATGTTTAAACAATTTCATATGTCCTTCGTCTAGGAGTGATTTACGGCCCTTTTCTGGTAACTGACACAAGTGTTGTCTGGCTAACACGAGTTACGGTACATTGGTACTGTTG
>NW_017056833.1:0-234 GCF_001483705.2 Eufriesea mexicana | reverse complement strand
ACGTTACGTTCGGTTAGGTTGCTTCAGGCTTAGTTAGGTCGGGATAGTCTTAACTTTTTTGCTATACACTGCTCGTCGGCGGATTTCTGCGCCCTGCAGTGCTGCAGAACGTCCTGCTAGGCTCAGGGGAGGGCAGCAATAGTGGTCTCGGTACGTTAGGTAGAGATACGCCATGTTCGCTTATGTTCCGTTGGTTTGGTATTGGCCTGGGTAGCATCGTCTTATCTGATATAC
>NW_017056832.1:0-234 GCF_001483705.2 Eufriesea mexicana | reverse complement strand
GCGAGCGCCAATTCGGAAGCTGCTTCCGCGAATTCCGTCTCCGCGAACGCTACCGCGAAGGCCCGCCGACCGGTGGAGCACCGGGCCCACAGCCGGCACAAGGGCAGGGGGGCCAGGAGGAAGCCATGTCACAGCCTAACTTTCACGTCGTCCGTGGTGCTCCATGCCAAGCTGAACCACTCGCGGGCGTCGCAGGACCTGCTCCTGCAGACGCTCGTTGAGCTGGGTGTCGGG
>NW_017056831.1:0-234 GCF_001483705.2 Eufriesea mexicana | reverse complement strand
AGTCATCGTATCCAAACTCAGCCTTACTTAACGTAACCTAGCGTAACCTAACTCAAACAATTGATCCACCACCGCTATTGCTGTCGTCTCGGAGACATTCAGATGCTAGTAGAGCAATGCAGTGCACAGATATCGGATGAACAGCAGCGTATAGCACAAATTACAAAGTGCATAGCGCAAAAGCCATAACTACCCTACACAAACATAGCGTAACCTAGCCAAGCCAAGCGTAAC